>NC_056725.1:120246100-120381100 GCF_019279795.1 Protopterus annectens
TTTGCACCTCATTAATATGTATGACTATGCGGTATTGCTCACATTAAACATGGGAGCCTAATTATGTACGTGTTCAGCGTATTTCTTTTACAATTAGACTGGTTTAGTACTTGGCGTTGCTGTAGCGGGCAGATCACAGGAATGATTCCATGTGTGGGGAAGCCCTCACATTTGATTATTGTCAGCACAGCACTGACTTTGGACACTGTACACGCCTCTGCATTCTAGCAGTTTCGACCCATCCCTCTTCTGCACAGCCTATTATTCCATCTACTGTCGATGTTTGTATGTGCACATTCCTATTATTTATGTCCACAAATGGAATGCATGTGTTACAGAGAATGTATTTCTACATATTGATGTCTGCATGTGTGTATGCATATATACCTATTACAAACTCGCTGACCTCCATGGGGTGGTCCAGATAGAACCGGGCCATCCAACCCTGGCACGCCTGGATCCATAATTTCATATCCATAGTTCCTCCACCCCACCCGTGTTCAACTTACACGCGTAACTTCCATTATCCACTTGTTATCACAGCCATGACACACCTCCAAACATTGCCCTTTCCAGAGCGTTAGGGGCCCTACACATATGTTGTCCCGCCTTATTCTCAGGCTCTCCCACCATTTAGTCTTTGACAATACCTGCACTTGCTTGTGTAATGGTCGGAGGGCTAAACGCTCTATATAATTTTTGGGTAGTCCAAGCAGAGACTACCCTCTGTCTGTAAAGTGGACTTAGAAATTCAACTATGTTACTCCCACTGGTAATATCCTGCCTGTGGTGTGAGTAGCAGTGCTTTGCTCACTCCTGGCCAGCGTGATATGGCATACGCTGACAGCACTCTATGATACTATAGTTGCTGTTGATTCCCTCCCTTTGTCTATGCTTTATTGTTACAATTTTCATTCGTCATACACACACACATATATATATATATATATATATATGTGTGTGTGTGTGTGTGTGTGTGTGTGTGTGTGTGTATATATATATATTTATATATATATATATATATATATATATATATATATATATATATATATATATATATATATATATATATATATATATATATATATATAGATATATATATCTATATATATATATATATATATATATATATTTATACATATATATAGATGTACATCTATATATATATATATATATATATATATATATATGTGTGTGTGTATGTATATATATGTATATATATATATATATATATATATATATATATATTGCATCTGTACATACTCATATACATTTCCTATACTGGGCGCTGCTTACACCCACACAAGCGCACTCGCATATGCTTATTGTTTGTTATATATGTTTACTGCCGCTTATTTGTGCTTACTTGTGCCTTATTCATTATGACAGTACCACTTTGATTGAAATGATCTGGTTAAAAATCCCATGCGATACTCAAGTTCACTTTTACATGTTATTATGTCGGTTTTACAGCAGGACGACATTCATTCCACATGGAAAATGATATGTGCAATAGTCGAACTTGAACTGTGAATGCCTGTTTGTTAGGTTGATGCTCTAACCACTACACTATTACTGTGCTGCTTCATTTGCATGTATACCCATGGTTCATAGTTACCAGAACAAACACAGCAAAACATCACTAACACAGCAGTCATCCATTCTCTGGTCGGAAATAAACCACACCACTACACATGCGCCACTCCCTACTGCTCCAGACACATCCCGTATGTTGGCTCAGTCCAAGTATATTCAGACGTCCCAAGCTTATAGTCCTGGGACAAACGTTCATATAATGGTCAGGGTGTTCAATTAGTCTTTGGCTCATCCGAATGGTGACTGGGAGTGCCTTGTACCTGTTTGAAAGACAGACTTAGCACGTGGACAAAGTTAGTTTCACTGTTAGCATCCTACCTGTGGTTGGAGGTGCAGGAGGTTTGCTCACCTCTGGGGAGCTTGATATGACAGCACTAAATACTATGGGGGGTTCCAATGCTGTTTCCCTTCACATTTGTTATGACTGCTTTATTGTAACCAAGTTCATTCTTCATGGATATATATATATATATATATATATATATATATATATAT
Organism: Protopterus annectens; assembly: GCF_019279795.1. NCBI lineage: Eukaryota > Metazoa > Chordata > Ceratodontiformes > Protopteridae > Protopterus > Protopterus annectens. Next base: position 120,248,192 of record NC_056725.1, read on the forward strand.
ATATATATATATCTATATCTATCTGTACATACACATGCATATACACCTACATGTTTATTTACATTTCCCATACTGTTGAATGACCACCACTTACCATCACACATACCCACTTACATCTGCTTTAAAGTGCCTTAATCACCTTATATTCAACTGCCATTATTCTGGGCATCATATAAAATTAGCAGCCCTTACGGTTGGCTGGACCCGGGGAACACACCATAGTCAATGGTTTTACCACTAAACCATCCGTGATACATTCTGTATGGATGGTAATTAGGATTTATGACTTTACTACAAGCATTCCACAGTACTGGCAACAAATGTGACAGTCGGTTGGTGTACATATGTATAATACATGTTACTGTTCATAAGTTTCTGAGAGGCATATGTATACATTTGCAAGTATACATATCTATGAATAGGGCACATACTTGACGACTACTTATATGCATGTATATGTGATGTGTAGCTATGTGAATATAAGTATGTACATTTATAGATATATGACTACATATCTGGAGTTATACATGGCCATGTATATGAACAACCGCATACAGGAGGCACATGTACCGTTTGTATACAGGGGTTGTGTGCATCATTATGACGAGGAACCTGGACGGGGTATACAATTTGTGTAGATGTACTATTTGGAAGATGGCTATGGGGAAGCTTCATGGGAACATGTGAAAGGCATATATTCCCGATAATGCACGTGTTGAGACGTGCATCGCAGTCAGGTGTTTAATCCCGGGTCATAGGTTCTGCAGGACCGGGTGGAGGCTGAGCAGGGTTGTGGACAAGTACTGCTAATCTGACTTGTGCCCGGATGTCAACGGGGGTAGGCATCGTGTTATGCCACAAAGTCTAATCTTGAGAACAGACACTTATCCTATGAGGGATGTCCAAAAATTGTGGACGACAAACCCCATTCTTCTGGCTATTTGAAAATGTGGTAGGGTTATGCATACATGGGATACCTAGTTTGCAAGCCTGAAACTGCCTAGGGTGAGACTGCCTACTAGATGTGGGTAGGGAGCACTATGTGCAGATATGGCTGCGCCAAGCTAGCAGCCCGAGTATGGGTGATTTTGGTGGATGTTCAACAAGAGGGGGATGTGGTGTGCTGTGGAGGGCATGATGGGTATTCAGTTATGTATCCAGGTGTGTTGGGGTTGGATGGCCCAGTTCAGGCCAGACCATTATGTGGGTGTGAGCCGGTAACTTTTCTGTACATGTGTATCGCACATTTTAATGTTCATATGTTTGTGGGATTGTGTTCTGCAATATGGCCTGTCAGGGTGTATTGCGGATGTGAATGTATGTTCTTTGGTTTCCTTTATGATTCACCCACTGCTCCCTCGTACACCTCCAGTTCACCTATTGTACATCCGACCCAGTCTCCCCTTGGCGAATTATTACATTACCCATCACCCCCCATATTCCACAAACACACCATCCATCCCTTCTCTGGTTGATGGCCCATGGCACAGACAGCAGTACACATTGCTTACTCTACATATCTCTGGTATCAATATGGTTGTGAGGACAACCCTAGCATATTTGATCTTCCACATGCTGTACTTCACGCACATAGGTACACGCAAATACTTATCTTTCATGACATAGTAGGTAGACCCCGGGTAATACCGATTCATCTTTGGGCCGACCAGACAAGGACGACTTGGACTGCGAATAGGCAGATATTGAGTGAATGCTCTGACCAGTGGTAGGGTTGCCACCTTTTCAAATGGCCAAAGTGGGACATTGTCGGGACACACCAGATTTTACAGGCCGACACATACCCACTGTCAGTACAAAGGATAGAACTTTACTTTTTTTCCTAAATAAAAGCTTATTCTTGTAGCAGTTTAGTTGCTTATTCTGTTTCTTGTAAGATTTAGGTATTTTAGATACAGAAATAACTATTTTATGCAACTATTACATAAAATATGGGACATAATTATGTCCTACAATGGCAGGACATTTGCCATTTTTAATATTTTTGGTAAGAACACAACTGCCCAGAGAGGGACTGTCCCTCACAAAGTGGGACAGGTGGTAACGCTACCATTGGGCTAGGCTTAGCAAAGGGCAGCGGCGCGCAAACAGGCTGCGTTTCGCTTCCACTTGGTATAACAGTCAACACTACATTTAAATACGGGCACGGGGTTTTAAATGTCATTTGTTCGAGGGACGGGGGCCCAATATTCAGCTACGTGCCTTTGTGTTTACTTTTTATTTTGGTGTTTGCAGAACTGTCTTGTATGCTTTGCACTGACAGGATTGATTACTATTAGAGGCAGGCTGTACTAATTAGCATTTTACGTTGCGCGTCTGCAGCCGACATGTTCACACCTTCGTGCAGCCCATAGACATGCCCCCCTACACTCACGCACGTTTCTTGTGCACGTGGACATTGTGGCAGTGTGCCTTCATTAATATGCATATGGTGCTGCTGTGGCATCTCTACGCCGCACAATTGGCGCAAGGCTAACGCCATCCTTGCACCGAGCTTCATGAATCCTGGGGTAAGACTATTTCAAAACATCAAGACTACCTATTTTCTATCTGGAATTGCACCTGCTCCTTGCTCCCCCTCACAAAACCTAACTGCATTTGCTTATTGCTGATACTGATGTTTAATTTGTATTTTGTATTTATGTCAGGCAAAAGCCTCGTTGTTCTAATTCCTGAAACATCACCTTTATTTTTGTCAGTTTGTTATTTTACCAGTAATTCAACCAACTGTCAAATGTGTTACCATTGTTGTATATAGACTTGAAATTGTACTGAATTTATATGAATACACCCCTATGTTCATGTTATTGTGGAGCTTTTGTCTCTGGTCCTCCAGTGAAAATAGGCTCATAACAGCCCAGTGGACTACTGCGGTAAACAAATGCATAATAAATAAATAAACTAAGATACATAAAGATATAACACTGATAATACATCACATACACTGGTTCTAGCTGTAATGTACAGTACTAATTTATATGAGGATGTGACTGTTGGTGTATAACACATATTGTTTAGGGACCGTGAAGTATAACATGAAGTCACATTTGAACACAACATATAATATGCCATGTATAGGAACTGTAATGTATAATGTTAAGTTACATGAGGATGTGACTGTTAATGCATAACACATACTGTTTAGGGACTGTGAGGTATAACATGAAGTCACATGTCAACACGACATATAATACACCATGTGTAGAAACTGTAATGTATAATGATAAGTTACGTGGGGATATGAATGTTAATGTATAACACATACCGTTTAGGGACCGTGAAGTATAACATGAAGTCACATATGAACACAACATCTAATACACTATGTGTAGAAACTGTAATGTATAATGTTAAGTTACATGAGGATGTGACTGTTAGTGTATAACACTTACTGTTTAGGGACCGTGAAGCATAACATGAAGTCACATGTGAACACAACATATAATACACCATGTGTAGGAACTGTAATGTATAATTTTAAGTTACATGAGGATGTGGGTGTTAATGTATAACAGACACTGTTTAGGGACCGAGAAGTATAACAAGAAGTCACATGTGAACACGACATATAATACACTATGTGCAGGAACTGTAATGTATAATGTTAAGTTACATGAGGATTTGACTGTTAGTGTATAACACATACTGTTTAGGGACCATGAAGTATAACATGAAGTCACATGTGAACACGACATACTAATACACGATGTGTAGGAGCTGTAATGTATAATGTTAACTTACATGGGGATGTGACTGTTAGTGTATAACACATAGTGTTTAGGGACCATGAGGTATAACATGAAGTCACATGTGAATACGACATCTAATACACTATGCGTAGGAACTGTAAGGTATAATAAGTTACATGAGGATGTGACTGTTAATGTATAACACATACTATTTAGGGACCGTGCAGTATAACATGAAGTCACATGTGAACACGACATGTAATATACCATGTGTAGAAACTGTAATTTGTAATGTTAAGTTACGTGGGGATATGAATGTTAGTGTATAACACATACTGTTTAGGGACCGTGAGGTATAACATGAAGTCACATGTGAACACGACATATAATACACCATGTGTAGGAACTGTAATGTATAATGTTAAGTTACATGAGGATGTGGGTGTTAATGTATAACACATACTGTTTAGGGACCATGAAGTCACATGTGAACACAACATATAATACACCATGTGTAGGAACTGTAATGTATAATGTTAAGTTACATGAGGATGTGACTGTTAGTGTATAACACATACTGTTTAGGGACAGTGAGGTATAACATGAAGTCACATGTGAACACGACGTATAATACACCATGTGTAGAAACTGTAATGGATAATGTTAAGTTACATGGGGATGTGACTGTTAGTGTATAACACATACCGTTTAGGGATTCTGAGGTATAGCATGAAGTCACATTTGAACACGACATCTAATACAACATGTGTAGGAACTGTAATGTATAATGTTAACTTACATGAGGATGTGACTGTTGGTGTATAATCCATACTGTTTAAGGACTGTGAAGTATAACATGAAGTCACATGTGAACACGACATCCAATACACCATGTGTTGCAACTGTAATGTATAATGTTAGTTACATGAGGATGTGGGTGTGAATGTATAACACATATTGTTTAGGGACCGTGAAGTATAACATTAAGTCACATGTGAACATGGCATCTAATACATCATGTGTAGGAGCTGTAATGTATAATGTTAACTTATATGTGGATGTTACTGTTAGTGTATAACACATAGTGTTTAGAAACCATGAGGTATAACATGAAGTCACATGTGAACACGACATGTAATACACTTTGTGTAGGAACTGTAAGGTATAATAAGTTACATGAGGATGTGACTGTTAATGTATAACACATACTATTTAGGGACCATGAAGTATAACATGAAGTCACATGTGAACACGACATGTAATATACCATGTGTAGAAACTGTAATGTGTAATGTTAAGTTACATGGGGATATGAGTGTTAGTGTATAACACATACTGTTTAGGGACCATGAAGTCAAATGTGAACACGACATATAATACACCATGTGTAGGAACTGTAATGTATAATGTTGAGTTATTAGAGGATGTGACTGTTAGTGTATAACACATACTTTTTAGGGAACGTGAAGTATAACATGAAGTCACATGTGAACACGGCATATAATACACCATGTATTGGAACTGTAATGTATAATGTTAAGTTACATGAGGATGTGACTGTTAAAGTATAACACATATTGTTTAGGGACCGTGAGGTATAACATGAAGTCACATGTGAACACGACATATGATACACCATGTGTAGAAACTGTAATGTATAATGTTAAGTTATGTGGGGATATGAGTGTTAATGTATAACGCATACTGTTTACGGACCGTGAAGTATAACATGAAGTCACATGTGAACACGACCTCTAATTCATCATGTGTATGAAATGTAATGTATAATGTTAAGTTGCATGAGGATGTGACTGTTAGTGTATAACACATACTTGGACTGTGAAGTATAACTTGAAGTAACATGTTAACACAACATATAATACACCATGTGTAGGAACTGTAATTTATAATGTTAAGTTACATGAGGATGTGGGTGTGAATGTATAACACATACTGTTTACTGACCGTGAAGTATAACATGAAGTAACATGTGAACACATCTAATACACCATGTGTAGGAACTGTAATGTATAATGTTAAGTTACATGAGGATGTGACTGTTGGTGTATAATCCATACTATTTAGGGACTGTGAAGTATAACATGAAGTCACATGTGAGTACGACATCTAATACACCATGTGTAGGAGCTGAAATGTATTATGTTAACTTACATGGGGATGTGACTGGCAGTATATAACACATAGTGTTTAGGGACCGTGAGGTATAATATGAAGTCACATGTGAACACGACATCTAATACACTATGTGTAGGAACTGTAAGGTATAATGTTAAGTTACATGAGGATGTGACTGTTAATGTATAACATATACTGTTTAGGGACCGTGAAGTATAACATGAAGTCACATGTGAACATGACATGTAATACACTATGTGTAGGAACTTTAATGTATAATGTTAAGTTACTTGAGGATGTGACTGTCAGTGCATAACACATACTGTTTAGGGACTGTGAGCTATAACATGAAGTCACATGTGAACACAACATCTAATATACCATGTGTAGGAACTGTATTGTATAATGTTAGGGTACATGAGGATGTGACTGTTGGTGTATAATCCATACTGTTTAGGGACTATGAAGTATAACATGAAGTCACGTGTGAACACGACATCTAATACACCATATGTAGGAGCTGTAATGTATAATGTTAACTTACATAGGGATGTGACTGTTAGTGTATAACACATAGTGTTTAGGGACCGTGAGATATAACATGAAGTCACATATGAACACGACATCTAATACACTATGTGTAGGAACTGTAAGGTATAATGTTAAGTTACATGAGAATGTGACTGTTACTGTATAACACATACTGTTTAGGGACTGTGAAGTATAAAATGAAGTCACATATGAACATGATGTATTATACCATGTGTAGGAACGTTAATGTATAATGTGAAGTTACATGAGGATGTGACTGTTAGTGCATAACACATACTGTTTAGGGACCGTGAGGTATAACATGAAGTCACATGTGATCACGACATATAATACACCATGTGTAGGAACTGTAATGTATAATGTTAAGTTACATAAGGATGTGGGTGTTAATGTATAACACATACTGTTTAGGGACCATGAAGTCACATGTGAACACGACATATAATACACCATGTGTAGGAACTGCAATGTGTAATGTTAAGTTACATGAGGATGTGACTGTTGGTGCATAACACATAATGTTTAGGGACCCTGAAATATAAAATGAATTCACATGTGAACACGACATATAATACACCATGTATAGGAACTGTAATGTATAATGTTAAGTTACATGAGGATGTGACTGTTAATGTATAACACTTACTGTTTAGGGATCGTGAGGTATAACATGCAGTCACATGTGAACACGACATATAATACACTATGTGTAGAAACTATAATGTTAAGTTACGTGAGGATATGAGTGTTAATGTATAATGCATACTGTTTAGGGACCGTGAAGTATAATATGAAGTCACATGTGAACACGACATCTAATACACCATGTGTAGAAACTGTAATGTAAAATGTTAAGGTACATGAGTATGTGACTCTTAGTGTATAACACATACTGTTTAGGGACCGTGAAGTATAACATGAAGTCACGTGAACACAACATATAATACAGCATGTGTAGGAACTGTAATGTATAATGTTAAGTTACATGAGGATGTGGGTGTTAATGTATAACAGATACTGTTTAGGGACTGTGAAGTATGACTTGAAGTCACATGTGAACATGACATATAATACACCATGTGTAGGAACTGTAATGTATAATGTTAAGTTACATGAGGATGTGACTGTTAATGTATAACACATACTGTTTAGGGACCGTGAAGTATAACATGAAGTCACATGTGAACACAATATATAATACACCATGTGTAGGAACTGTAATGTATAATGTTAAGTTACATGAGGATGTGACTGTTAGTGTATAACACATACTGTTTAGGGACCGTGAGGTATAACATGAAGTCACATGTGAACACGACATCTAATACACCATGTGTAGGAACTGTAATGTATAATGTTAAGTTACATGAGGATGTGACTGTTGGTGTATAATCCGTACTGTTTAGGGACTGTGAAGTATAATATGAAGTTACATATGAACACGACATGTAATACACCATGTGTTGGAACTGTAATGTATAATACTAAGTTACATGAGGATGTGGGTAAGAATGTATAACACATACTGTTTAGGGACCATGAAGTATAACATGAAGTCACATGTGAAAACGACATATAGAACGCCATTTGTAGAAACTGTAATGTATAATGTTAAGTTACATGGGGATGTGACTGTTAGTGTATAACACATACTGTTTAGGGACCATGAGGTATAACATGAAATCACATGTGTGACGCCCGCACCCTGGCCCAGCAATCAAGGAGCCTCAGTCCTCACCACTAACACAAGAGAGGGCATCTCATACAAGAGGAAAGGATAAATAATGCACACAGTAAAGTACAATTTCCCTTAAGTGCACACAGAGATCACAGTCAGCCTGGGGCTGGTTACACCCTTGCTCCCCAGGTCCCCAATAAGACTCCCCACTGGCACAGCTATAGAGTCCAGATCTCAGCCTAGCTGGCAAGCTAACTTCCAGTACCCTCTCTGTCCAACCAGTGCTTCGTATCCCTGCCCGAGTAGCTGACACACACACACACACACACACACACACACACACACACACACACACACACACACACACACACACACACACTTTGAGATAAGTATTTATACAACTTCACAGACACTTCTGGGAAAGGCTGACACAGATTCTCCAGCTGTGCCCCTTTACCCAGACTGTACGGTAGTAATCACTGCCACCACCAGATAATGTTTATCAGCTACCCAAAGGCCCTTAATAGGGTGTCCAATTATTACTGTGCGATATAACTATCCAATAGTAGTGTATCTTAAGCAATCTTAAGGCTTTGGAAGGGCTTATTACAGGATCACTTATAAGCATGCAATGTACTCTAGAGCTTACTTTATCACTATATAAACCAGCCACAGGTAAAAGTTTTTTTTTAAATATTTAATAATAAATACTAAAAACACAAGACAATACTACTACACCTCAGTGCTATTCAAGAGTTCAGAGATCACACAGAAACTTAAAATAATTCCATAGTTCTGACATAACAGAAAAACACTTAGCCTAATCTTTATAGTCCTAGCTATTTCTACAAGAAAACATACTTCTAAGATAACTTACTTACATAGAGCAAGGCAGTGCTGAGTTACATATACAAGATCAAAATGCTTAATAATCTCTGGTTCTCACTGTTTAAATTGAAACTGCAGTTCTGATAAAACATTACATCATTTTTTTGCACTTTCCTGGTTTCCATGCCACACAGAAACTGCATTTAAATTTTTTTACACTTAGAGTAATAAAGGACAATCCACATGTAAATTCTGGTCATTAACTTTAGCCTTAAAACAATAGGCAGGATGCTTACTCCAGACTCATCGACTAAAAATTCTAACTTCAATGGGACAGACATAAAGTAATTTTAATTTCAAAGGACCAATAAGAAATGTTTGACTTAGTTTTCCTTACAGCAGATGGCAATGTTGCCACATTGTTGAAACAGCTTTTCTTTACATTTAAGACACAAGCCTATATTTTACATTTATATTTACAAATGCCAAAATTATGTATCAAATTGTATTTAACTAGGGTGGCAGCCTTCAGCCCTTCAAAAGTGACCCTTGATAAATGCCACTTGAGAGGGTTAGGTCTATCTGAGTGTACCTCACCCCATTCCCTGTCTGCAGAGCCCATCTGTATTGGCATTGCTAACTCCATTGCAGTGCTGCACTGACATATTTTATGTTTGCAACCCCAGGCTCCAACTTAGCAACTTGGCATTTTGCTGGCTAGTTCTGTTTAACCATGTTAGAGGGTTGTGATCTGTCATTACAGTGAGTTTTCTTCCATACAGATAAGGTTGAAGTTTCTGCAGTGCCCACACTATGGCTAGACATTCCTTTTCTAGAGCTGCATAGCATTCCTCTCTGGGTTGGAGCCAGCAACTGAGATAAACCACTGGGTGCTCTTCACCCTCTGAAGAAATCTGGCTAAGTACAGCCCCCACCCCATAGTTTGAAGCATCCACCTGCACAACAAATTCTCTGCTGTAATCTGGACTGGCTAACACAGGGAGTCCTCCCAAAGCTTCTTTAAGTTTCTGGAATACCTGCTCACATGCTGGGGTCCACACTACCTTGTCTGGACTGTTCTTCCTTGTCAGGTCTGTGAGGGGAGCAGCTTATGGTACTGTAACTGGGGACGAATGTTCTGTAATACCCTGCTGTCCCTAAAAATGCCCTCTCCTGCTTTTTAGTAACATGTTCAGGCCACGCCTGAATGGCTTCCACTTGGCAGGTTCTGGCCTTATCTTACCATTCCCCACTCTATGTCCTAGGTAGGAGACCTCTGCCATACCCACCTGACATTTGCTCGCTTAATGGTCAATCCTGCCCTCTGTAGTCTGCCCAGCACCTCTCTGACATTCTGAAGGTGTTCTGGCCAGGAATGGCTGTAGATGGCAATATCAATTAGGTAAGCAAGGGCAAACCCACCTGCTCCTGATATGATATTATCTACCATTCCCTGGTAAGATGCTGGGGCATTATTCATCCCAAAGGGCATCTTTATGAACTCGTACAACCCAAAAGGAGTCACAAAGTCTGACTTCTCTCTAGCACTGGGAGTCAAGGTCACCTGCCAGTAACCCTTGGTAAGATCAATGGTTGTAAGATACTTAGCCCCACCCAGCTGCTCTAGGGTCTCATCTGTCCTAGGCATGGAGTAAGCATCTGACTCTGTGTGACTATTTAATTTCCTGTAATCCACACAGAACTTGGTGCTGTCATCCTTCTTTGGCACTAGCACCACTGGAGAAGCCCAAGGACTATTGGACTCTTGAATCACCCCTAGTTCCAACATCTCCTGTACCTCCTCCCTCAGAGTCTGTTTGACTCTCTCAGGCACCCTATAAGGGGCCTGCCTAATAGGCATTTGGGGTCCTGTATCCACCTGGTGCTGCACCAGGTGGGTGCACCCTGGTTTCCCAGTGAACATGTCCCCAAATTCCTGCAACACTGCTCGGATTTCTCAAACCTGGGTAGGAGATAGCTGCTGGGACATTGCTACCCCTTCCACTGAGGTGTCAGCCTGAGCCTCACTGAGGAGATCAGTCCCCAGATCTCCCTCAGACTCCTCCTGAAATCCACTGCAAATGCTCAGCACAAGGGCCTCCCTATCATGGTAAGATTTCATCATGTTAACATGATACAATTTGTGCCCCTGCCATCTGCCTAGCAGTTCCACCATGTAGTTAACATCACTTACCTTTCTTACCACCTTGAAGGGACCCTCCCAAGCTGCTTGCAGCTTTTTGTGTCTGACAGGAATGAGAACCATTACCTGCATGCCCCACAGTGTACTCTCTAGCTCGAGCATTCCAGTCATGCCACACCTTTTTCTGTTGTTGGGCTTCTGCCAGGTTCTCCTGGGCCAAGCCCATGAGTTCCCTGAGCCTTGTCCTGAGGTTTAGGACATAGGCCACAACAGACTCCTTCTGAGACTCACACTCACCTTCCCATTCATCTGGAATTAAATCTAGCGGTCCCTTCATCCTATGTCCATACAGCAACTCAAAGGGTGAAAAACCTGTGGATCCCTGGGGAACCTCTCTGTAAGCAAACAACAGATGGGGCAAATATTTGTCCCACTCCCTCTTAAACTGATCTTCAAATGCCCATAGCATGGACTTGATTGTAGAGTTTAACCTTTCAACAAGACCATTAGTCTGGGGATGGTAGGGGGTGGTCTTCATGTGCTTCACCCCACAGGACTTCCACAGACACGCTAGCAGGTCTGAAATGAAATTGGCACCTCAGTCAGTCAGTATTTCTTTTGGGAAACCTACCCTGCTGAAAATCTCTAACAAAGCATTTGCCACCTTCTCTGCCTCAATGGAGGACAAAGCCACTGCCTCAGGGTATTGTGTAGCATAATCCACTGCCACTAGGACAAACTTTTTCCTTGTGGCACTTGGGGTACTCAAAGGACCTACAATATCCACAGCTACCCTCTGAAATGGCTCCTCAATCACAGGCAAAAGCATCAAAGGAGCTCTCATCTTGTTTCCTGCCTTGCCTACCTTTTGGCACTGCTCATAGGTCCTGCAGTATCCTGTTACATCTCTGGAAATTTCAGGCCAATAGGTTCATAGGTTCATACTAGGCTATCTGCCCTAGGGCATTTATAAGCCTAGCCAGAGTGTGTTTGGCTTTCGCCACCCATTTTAAATTAATTTTGCTATGCCCTTTTTTGAGGTTACTATACTGTGCCTCTGTCTAACAGTGACACAGAAGTGATACCTGGGGTAAACCTATGATCTCCCATCCACTCATCAAGATTCCTCTTGAAGAGAGTCAATGAGGGACTCTGCCTAACCTGGACTGGGATTTTATTCCAGAGTGAAGGGAGCCTCTGGGTTATGAATCTGTCCCTCCAGCATGTCCTATTTATTTCAGTGTTGAGGTTCAAGTCTCTCGAGCACGTAGCGCGATGGGATTTGGATTTTCTGAGGTGCAGCACGTCCATTAATTCCGGGTTGCACATGGCTTTATACGTCAGGCACAGATCGCCTCTGAGCAGGTGGTATGCCACTGAGTAGAGCTGGGGTTTCTTTAAACGGGCAGCATATGGCATCTGTTTGAGCCCTTTGATCCTCTTGGTGAGGTACTTTTGGGGTCTTTCCAGTTGCTGCAGGTGTCTGGGAAGGTACATCCCAAAAGGGGCATTGTACTCAGTTATGGGCCTGATGAGGGATGAGTAAAGAGGCACGATGACCTCCCCTGATCTAGATGTGAATCCCTTCATGATTAGGTGAGCTATATAAAATGTTTTTCTAACCACTTTGGCCACGTGGTTGTCAAATGAGAGATTGCTATCAACTTGGGTCCCCAGGTCTGTAATTACTTCTTCTGTACTTAATGGATTACCACCTATGTGGTAATTTGTGGGCACTTTGTTTTTGCCAAAGGGGATGACTATACACTTTTTGGCATTTAGCTTGAGGCCATGGCTCTGGCACCAGTTGTCTGTTTCTATGAGGCCCTTTTGGAGGATGCTTGTGTCGGCTGGAGAGTTGATTATGGCGCCCAGTTTGCTGTCATCTGTGAACTTGGTCAGCCACAGTCCTTCCGTGTTGGCCTGTACCTCTGAGAAATATATACCGAACAAGAGAGGTCCCAGGACTGAGCCTTGTGGGATGCCACTTGTAACTGGTTTGGAGTCTGACATGGCTCCAGCAATTCTAACCATGTGGGTTCTGTCCTTGAGCCAGTTTGCAACCCATCTAGTGACATAGGGTTTTATATTTAAGCTGGTGAGCTTATCTATAATGCCTGAGTGGGGTATTGTATCGAAGGCGTTTGCGAGGTCCAGGTAGGCTGTGTGGACCACCTTCCCCTCGTCAATGGCCTTGGTGACTGTTTCAAAGAAATTGACCAGGTTTAAGAGGCAGGATCTGCCCTTAACAAAGCCGAACTGGGTAGGATCCAGTGTCTGTAGGTCCCCAATATCTTTATTTATGAGGTCCATGATGATCCTTTCCATAGCTTTGCAGACCAAGCTAGTCAGGCTTATGGGGCGATAGTTTCCAGGATCCGTTGAGGCACCACCTTTGTGGAGAGGGACCACTGTTGCTGTACGCCACTCTTTGGGTACATATCCTGTAGTAAGGCTGAGATTGAACAGTAGTTTTATGTTTGGGTTTAGCTCTTCTTGGAGTTCATGTAGGACGCAGCTTGGGACACCGTCTGGTCCCATTGATGCTGTGTTTTTTGCTTTGGAGAGGGCAGCTCTTACCTGAGCATCTGAGATGTCAGGGGGGCAGCACTCTGCTGGGATAGATATTTGCCCTTTTGGTGGGGAGGGGTGGAGAAGTTTGTGCTGAACCTGTCAGCTAGGATGTTGGCAATGTCTGTGGGTTCGGTGTATTTTTTGTCATTTTGGACTAATTCTGAGCATATCTGAGAATTCCCACTCGGGTTCCTAACATAACTAAAGAAAGCCTTGTGATTATCCTTAGTGTCCTGTGCAATTTTTCTCTCGAAGCTGGCCTTAGACGATTTTATGAGTGCCCGTAGTTTTTTGCTAATACTGATCAGAGATGCCTTCCCTTTTTGGGATTTTGCTCTATCATGTAGTAGCTTCCTCCTTCTATTGTATAGTTTGTTTATGGCTGGGGTCCACCAGACAGGACGTCTGCCTTTGGAGGATTGGGTCTTGGTTTTATTTGAGATTGCATGATCCATGCATTCCTGAAGGTGTTCATAGAATGCATTTATAAAGGATTCTGTGGTCTGGGCCGTATTTTCCACAGGCCCAGGGGCTTTGAAGGATTCCACCTCGGTTTTGAGGAGTGTGAAATTTGCTTAAGAGAAGTTTTTCATTGTGGTTTTCTAGGCAGGGGGTGGGGTCGGGATGTGAATATCCAGTGAGATTAGTTTATGGTCTGATCTTACCAGTGAGGGATACACTTCTGGTCTGGAGCATAGAGTCCCCATGTTGGTGATGATCAGGTCCAGTATGTTTTCCCCTCTTGTGGGAGTGGTAACAAGTTGTTCCATAGCATTTGAGTTTATAAATTCTAGGAACCTTTGGGCTAGGGTGTTGGAGCTAGAGTAATGCTCCCAGTCTATGTTTGGGTAGTTGAAGTCGCCCAATATAATGTTGTTTGGAGAGACCTTCATATTTTCCAGTGTTCTCAGGAAGGCCGAGTGGGGTTCCTGGGTTTGGGAGGGTGGTCTGTAGCAGGCTATAAACTGGAAGCTAGTTTTACCCACTGTTAGTTGCACATGGATAGTCTCTGATGCTTCCTGCTGTGCCACCGACCTGGAGGTGTGGGTATCTTTGATGAATATTGATACTCCCCCTCCTTTTGTGGTTCGGTCCAAGTTTTGGGGCCGGAAAGCATGGTATGAGGTATAACCTGGTAGTGCTGGGATGCTCTCGGGAGCCTTGGACCAGGTTTCTGTTACTGCACAGATATCGATGTTCTCCAAGCTAAGAAGAGTTTCGAGTGCATGCATCTTGAGGTTTAGACTTCTGGCGTTGAGTAGCATTACTCTTAGTTTCTTATCCCTTGTGATACCTATGGAGGTGGGTTTGTCTTTTGAGCCTTGCCTAAAAAAGGCACTATGGGGGTAGCAAGAGCCTTTGCCAATATCCAAAAGCCCAGGGGTGACAGGTGCAAGTCATCCCTAGCGAAGCATCGTGGCTTGTCGAGCATGTCATCCCAGGCTGACAGGCATTGGATCCCCTTTGAATGACACCAATACTTAAGCCAGTTGTTGAAATTGATCATCTTGTCTTCATGTTGTGGCATCATTCTTGGTGAGGGTAAGATGCTACTCAAGGACAGGGTCCTACCGGCCTGGGCTACATGCTCAGAGAGCTCCTCTATGTCTCTTTTCATGTAGTCCAGGGAGGTACGTCTCAGGTCATTCACACCAGCATGGACAATGACTGAGTCATATTTGTACTTGCCTTGGAGTGACCTGAGTGCTTGTGTTATGTGGTGGATCCTAGCTCCCGACAGGCAGCTCACTGTGACCTTCTCCTTGTTCAGCCTGGTGAGAGGGACGTCAGTGTGCCTGATGATAGAGTCACCTATTACAAGTGTATCAGGTGTGTTGTTTAGCCTTAAGGGCTGTGACTGTTTGGCACACTGGTTCTGTGTGTTATGTGTTGCACGTGTTTTGTTTTGGGGTAGTGGTTGCTTGGGTGTCTGCTTTGGAGGTCTCTGCTGCTTAGGCAGATTTTTATTTAGAGCCTCTGAGTATGTTTTTGTGTGTTTATGTGTTTGGTTTGCTGTCGTGGTAGGTCTATGTGAGACTGGAATTGTAGTGAGTGTGGTTTCCTTCTCCTCCTGACTGGTTACGCCAGTACTGAGTTGAGAGAGCTTAGCCTCCAGTTTGGCTATATGGTTGCATCTCTCACATGTGTTGGAATTTGTTGGGAGGAGGAGAGGGTTGTCTGTGTACATGAGGCAGTTGTAACATTGCCTCAAGATTCCCAGATTCACCAGCTGGACCGGAGAGGAGATTGATAACTGACCTTTGGACATGCTAGAATAGTATTGGGAATTCCATTATAATTGAAAAAAAGGGCCAATGGGGAACAAGGTACTCAAGGGGAGTTTGTGAGGGTGTAGTGCTTTTAATTTTTTAGTGCTGACGGAGTGAGCAAGTGCCAGGTAACTTAAATGCAATGTGTTACAGGTAACTTAAATGCAAAAACGACAAACAGTAACTTTCTTTCAAGTGAAACAAGGAAATAAGTACAGTAAGCAATGCAGATATCACTAAGGATCCACAGAAGTGCTGAAAAGCCGGGTTTTAGGGGGAATTAGCATTTCAGGGAAATAACAAGCAAACAAACAACAAGCATACAAACAAAGCTAGATTCAGCAGGCCTGGATCTAGTCTATGCTACAGCAAACAAGGTGTACCAATTTCAGTAAGAAACAGTTCAAATATGCAGGCACTATAAGCCTTTAACTAGAAATTCCCAGCTCAGAAGGGCAGAGTCCAGTGTCTCCTCCCACAAGAGTGCAGACCACGAACCTTCTTAATGTAAAATAACTGGCCTGAAGCCCAAGTGCTTAAACCAGAACTAATACACTTTTAGAATAACAGACACTGAGCCCTCAATCAGCAGTTCCCAACTTAGAAGGATGTAAGCTACCTGTCCTGCCAACACAGTGCAGGCCACAAACCTTCCTAATGTAAAACAACTGGTCTGAAGCCCAAGTGCTTAATCCAAAAGACTTAGAATGATAGCTACACTTTAATCAAGTTACTACCAAGCAGTAATAAATACAATTGAATACTTTAAAGAATGCCTGGATTAGTGCTCAAGTTATTCAATCAAAGCTAGATTCAGCAGGCCTGGATCTAGTCAATGCTACAGCAAACAAGGTGTACCAATTTCAGTAAGAAGCAGTTCAAATATGCAGGCACTATAAGCCTTTAACCAGAAATTCCCAGCTCAGAAGGGCAGAGTCCAGCCTCTCCTCCCACAACAGTGCAGACCACGAACCCTCTTAAAGTAAAATAACTGGCCTGAAGCCCAAGTGCTTAAACCAGAACTAATACACTTTTAGAATAACAGACACTGAGCCCTCAATCAGCAGTTCCCAACTTAGAAGTTCTGCATAATATGCCTCTTTGTACATTTTATGCCCATATGACCTGCAAAGGGAATATCATGGGCTATGGCTAGAAGCATCAGATGGTAGGCTCTAGGCACTACCAACTGCTGTACTCTCTCACCTTCTAGCCCTCCCTCAGGGGTCCACTCTCTGTATAGTAACCGTTTGTACCAGTATACAGATTCCCCCTTCCCTTGAGAATCAGGTGCCTCCCTAGCTACCTGCCTCAGGCCTTGCAATGTAGGGTCCAAGAGTTGAGCCTGTCTCAACTCTCTCCATGTAACCCTTCCCAGCTCCCCTACGACAGGAAGCCTGGCATTCTCTGACAGCTGCTTCACTGTCAGACTGAGTACTACTACTCACCTCTACCTTTGCAGTCACTCTGTCCAAGGGACCATCAGCACCCAGAAGCAGCTGTGGCTCACCTTCAGTCTCACTACTACAGCATAGCTTCCTCCCTGAAGTAACCAACTCACCTGTCCTGGCTGCAAGTATGCAGTTTATCTTGGTCAACCCCAGGCTACCAGAACCACTTGCTTGTCTCCTAGCCTGACCGCGTGTAACTGTATAAGTACATGGTACTGCCTCATCCAAATCCTTCCCTCTCAGGACTTCTGCAAGATGGTAGTTTAGTATCCCTGTTGTCTCAAGACAACCTACTATTGGCATTTTGTCTTTCTCACTTACTATCTCCCTCACCTTTGGTTCCCCACCTTGCCTCCATGGACACCTGTATGTCACATGGCCCCACTGGTTGCATTCAAAACAGTTAACCCTAGCTCCTGGATATGTGCTTGGACTAGTGGCTTCCCCTGCTACTGGCAGATTCTGTTGTGGCAGTCTGTGCTGCACACCATGGGTTCCTTTAGACCCATGAGCAGTACTGGGGGTCCCCTTCCTGTGCAGGGCTGTCCTGCTTGCCAGGTATAGGTCTCCCTTCCTCCCCAACTCATCTGAAGTAGAACATTGTCTATCAGCTAACCAGATCCTCATGTCCTCAGGCAAAGTGCTAAGGGCTTGTTCCCTCACCAGAAGGTCTGCCAGCCCTTCAAAAGTGGTGACCTGACATCCACTCACCTAGCTACGAAAATAAGTGCTCAGTTCAGCAACATATTCATACACAGTTTCATCTGCCTTGGGTCTATGCTCACAAAACTTTTTTCCTATACATTTTAGGTGTTAGCTTAAAACATTCTAAAATACATTTTTACAGCAGTATAATCAAAACAGACAGAGTGAGGCATTTTTGATTAAAAAGTTACAGCTTTCCCATGGAGTAAGGGGGTCAGGAACCATACCCAGAAACTTTGGTCAACACTATACTGTTTGCATACCCTCTCAAACATATGAATGAAACTATCAACATTATCCCCCTCTTTAAATTGCAGGAGTAATTTACTGACCTGCTGTGCTTCTGGGGTCCAGTTACTCCCTTTCCCATTACCTCCATGACTCTGGCGAAGAGTCAGCATTTCCCTCTCATGCCTCCTCTAGCACTCCTTTTCTTCAGCTTCTATCTCTAAATGCCTGGCCTCCAACTCAAGTATCTTTAGTTCCAGCTGGATTTTTAAGTTCACTGCAGAAAGGTTGAGCTGTCCATTCTCAGAGAATATTGTATCTCCACTGCCAGTCTGATTATTCTTTGCAGAAAGGTTGAGCTGTCCATTCTCCAAGGATATTGTATCTCCACTGCCAGTCTGATTGTCCTCCTGAATGCTGTTTTTTGATGCAGCTATAACCAAGGCTGCAATCAGGTCTGCCTTAGTCAGGTTTCCATGCACCAGTCGCTTAGCCTGGCACATCTCCACCAGTTGGCTCCTTGTCAGCTTTCCATACTCCTCTGATGACATGCTGCCTGCTCACCCTGACTAACTAAGCTAACAAAAGAAATAAAACAGTTGTGATCTGAACTCTGAGTATTCACTGCATGGCCGATTTAGAGGACAAAACACCTTCAGAGATCACTGTACATAAGCTACAGGATTCACTTTACCCACACCACTACAAGCCAATTAGTATTTGACAACTAATTAATATGTGATGTGGCTATCCACGGCTAACACAAATGTGAAGTGGATCCCACCACTGCAAACCACATGTGACACCTGCACCCTGGCCCTGCAATCAAGGAGACTCAGTCCTCACCACTAACACCAGAGAGGGTGTCTCATATAAGAGGAAAGGATAACAAATGCACACAGTAAAGTACAATTTCCCTTAAGTGCACATAGAGATCACAGTCAGTCTGAGGCTGGTTGCTCCCTTGCTCCCCAGGTCCCCAGTAAGACTCCCCACAGGCACAGCTATAGGGTCCAGATCTCAGCCTAGCTGGCAAGCTAACCTCTAGTACCCTCTCTGTCCAACCAGTGCTTTGTGTCCCTGCCCAAGTAGATGACACACACACACACACACACACACACACACACACACACACACACACACACACACACACACACACACACACACACACACACACACACACACACACACACACACACACACACACACACACACACTTTGAGATAAGTATTTATACAACTTCACAGACACTCCTGGGAAAGGCTGACACAAATTCTCCAGCTGTGCTCCTTTACCCAGACTATAAGGTAGTAATCACTGCCACCACCAGCTATCAGCTACCCAAAAGCCCTTAAAAGGGTGTCCAATTATTACTGTGCAATATTGTTATCCAATAGTAGTGTAACAAGCAATTTTAAGGCTTTGGAAGGGCTTATTATAGGATCACTTATAAGCATGCAATGTACTCTAGAGCTTACTTTATCTCTACATAAACCAGCCACAGGTAAAAGGTTTTTAAAATATTTAATAATAAATACTAAAAACACAAGACAATACTACTACAGCACAGTGCTATTCAAGAGTTCAGAGATCACACAGAAACTTAAAATAATTCTGTAGTACAGTTCTGATATAACAGAAAAACACTTAGGCTAATCTTTATAGTCCTAGCAATTTCTACAAGAAAACATACTTCTAAGATAACTTACTTACATAGAGCAAGGCAGTGCTGAGTTAGATATCCGAGATCAAAATGTTTAATCATCTCTCGTTCTCACTGTTTAAATTGAAACTGCAGTTCTGATAAAACATTACATCCTTTTTTTATACTTTCCTGGTTTCCATGCCACATAGAAACTGCCTTTACATTCTTTTACACTTAGAGCAATAAAGGACATTCCACATGTAAATTCTGGTCATTAACTTTAGCCTTAAAACAATAGGCAGGATGCTTACTCCAGACTCATCCACTCCAAATTCTAACTTCAAAGGAGCAGACATAAAGTAATTTTAATTTCAAAGGACCATTAAGAAATGCTTGACTTAGTTTTCCTTACAGCAGATGGCAATGTTGCCACATTGTTGAAACAGCATTTGTTTACATTTAAGACACAAGCCCGTATTTTACATTTATATTTACAAATGCCAGAATTATGTATCAAATTCTATTTGACTAGGCTGGCAGCCTTCACCCCTTCTCTACCAGTCTTCACAACATGTGAACATGACATATAATACACCATATGTAGGAACTGTAGTGTATAATGTTAAGTTATATGAGGATGTGAGTGTTAATGTATAATACACATAGTGTTAAGGGACTGTAATATATAACACTAAGTTACATGTGAATATGATACTGTAAATGCATAATATACACAATGTTTAGGGGCTGTAATGTATAATGTTAAATTACATGAAGAAATGACACCATTAAGATATAACTCACAATTTTTAGAAGATGCACTGTATAGCAATAAGTTACATTACTACCAGTATTATTCTGGATTGTCAACTTTACAATAGCTATTGAAAATAGCTAAATGGCATTTCATTCAAAAGTGTAGGTGTCCTTATTTTTATTTACTATAGTATTAAGTGACGACTTCGGTGTGCTATATTGAAGACTTACCCACGGTTGCCTGGTTTAATCATGAGGGCGAAGCCCGAGTGATTAAATAAAGTCAACAGTGGGTAAATTTCAATATACCACAACCACGGAGTCAGTTATTGCTATTATACAATGACATTATTTAAGAAAAAAAATACTTACTTTTCTTAAATAATGTATTTGTATAACGGCGAATTACTGTTCTTCCGTGGCTGGTGGTATACTGCTTGTTTGTGTTGGTGTACTGCGCATGCATATGGGACTTGCATCCCCACACATACCCAGTTCATCAGTGCTCGGGAAAGTAAGCAATGGAGAAAAGAAGATTTCCGTTGCTTCGCTTTTCCTTTCTTGTTTTTTTTAATTAAAAAAAAAAAAAAGGCTCGGGTAGTTTAGGGTAGGAGAGAGACAGAATGGAGGAAATACAAGGGAAATCAGGTACGTGTCTTTAGTTTTTAACAGCATACCTGATTTCCCTTGTATTTTCTGCATGATGTCTCTCTCATATGTCTGGAATTTGGACTACAGAATTTGTTTTTATTTTTGTTGGAAAATAAAAGTTAAATTTAAAGAATATACCAATGGAAAAAAGTCAGGGCAACCGGACCTTTTTCCTTTGGTATAGTCTCAGATTTTCAGTGGGGTACACTGGTTGGGCTGGCCAATCAGCATGCTCGTTTTAGAACGTTAATGGCCAGTCCTTGTATAATAAAAGTTACCCAAAGGCAAAAGCCATGGATATTAATGAAATTTTCATCCTTGTGTTGTGTAATTGTTGCTGCTTCCAGGCTGCTATATACTGACTAGACAGAAGTTGTTTGTATTGTAGTTACTATGCTTGCCCATGTTATGAACTTTGAAACAGAGCTGTATAAAGCATTAGTATATTTAAAGCATGTGCTATTGTATTTTTACTTCAGGTTGTGATTCCAGATAAACATCTCACAGTCATCACTAATGCCACTGGCTTAGTGGGACTAACAAAGTGTAAAGAGCAAATAAACACTGTGGTGTACATAGAAGGGAGTGTGGGGTGGATTCAAATTCTCCTGTTAGGGGATGCTTTTCATAGTCCTTTTCATAATTTTTCTCCATGAATATGCCTAGAGGGCTCAAAAGCCTGTGAAACTGACAGTTTGCTACTGAGAATTGATTGTATAATCTACAAAGATAGTATATAAAATTACATGAACCTGCACCCAAATGTCTTTTTACAGTTTGTGCACTAAGATGATGGTGCAAAGAACTAAGGAGGAAGTTGGGCTATGTGTGTGTGTATTACAGATAATATCACTGTTAAATGGCCTTTCTCCTGGTGTAATCAGTAGTTGATTAAAGCAAAACACAAAGTTGCTGGGCAAAACATGGAATAATGTCATTCATTCAACCTATGTACAAGACTCTGTCTGTCTCCTATGTATATATTGGGAAAATTTGGCAAATTACACATAATAATACATTAAGAGTTAAAAGTGTACAAGCTCTGTACCTGACACCTCTGTGGCAGTAATGTTAAGTGATCCTGCTGAACTGGCCAAAAGAACAGATCTGTTTAGTTTTTTTTTTGATTTAGGTGAAAACCTGGAAGCACAACTATAGAAGTGTTTCATATATTTATGGCAGTAATCCCATAACATCTAAAACAAATTTACTTACATGAATTTTTACTGCAGGATCTGATAGGGAATCTTCCCAGACTCAGAAATGTACTATTTTTATTACACTTAGTATGTTATATTGGTAGTAAATAGATGGAAGATGCACTGTGTTTACCTGATGCACCTGCTCTCTGTGTCTGGGGTTTCGCTCTGAAGGTCTTCTCTTCAGGTTGCTTGTAGTACTTGGCTCTTTATAAGGAGGAAGAAAACGATTTTAGAAAAGTCCATCAAATTTGTCTGAATATCTGCGTTTCTATATATCTATGTCAATTGGGATGTTTTAACTTGACACAGCCAACAGAACATGCATATAATTTAATAAGTAAAAGCATATACTTGATGCAAGAATTTTGTAAGGACCATTAAAGCCTATTTGCAGTCTGTACAACAGAATGGCCAGAGCAGATAAGATATTAACATTAGGTAGAATATGCAAGAGGGACAGTGAAAG
Organism: Protopterus annectens; assembly: GCF_019279795.1. Lineage (NCBI taxonomy): Eukaryota > Metazoa > Chordata > Ceratodontiformes > Protopteridae > Protopterus > Protopterus annectens. The sequence continues at coordinate 120,271,184 of NC_056725.1, forward strand.
GACAGGAAGAATGACGGAGGATAGCAGAGGAGGAACTGAGGTAGACAGTGGGGGTCAACAAAGGAGAGAGAAAGAGAGAGGGAGAGAACTGAGAAGACATTGTGATATTGATGGTAAAAGAAATTAGACCAGATCGCTGTAGAAAGGAGAACATTCACATAGGAGAAATGCAGACTGGAGACAATGTTATGAGGAGGAGGAGGACTGATGAAGGTAAACATATCATGTGATGCCACAGTTACAGGAACAGCTTTTAGAAAGATGCTGTTTAATGGCATGCTTGAAAGATACCTAGAAGGATATGCTTGATTAATACAGGCAGCTTGTTCCCTTGTCTTCAGCATCAGTGCTTCCCCTACAAGGGAACACTTCTAAACATAGTATAATGTGGGATATTTAAGACAAGATAATGGGAGCGTTATAATAATCATGGGAAAAGTGTGAATAGGAACATACAGAAATCTACTTTTGGCATTTTAATGGTGGATTCAGGTAACAATAACTTGTTTTCCAATAAAAAGGAGGAGCTGGACAGAAGGAATAACCAACCACCATTTTATGAAGAATCACCCAAGATTATAACATTTCTTAAGAGGCATAAATATAGTCCATTTTACATGGAATTTTCATTTTATAAAACATAAGCCTTCTTTATGAAAATATTAAGTAAACTGAATTCCAGAGCTACTTTTATTTAATTTATAAATCTGTTTTAGGAAGAGATTTATCAGAGTTCAGTTGCAAATCTAAAGTATAAGCCTTTCTCACCAGAAGCTTCAGACAGTTCTGCTGTCGTGAGCGAATGCGATTTTATTCTTCTAGGAATCCTAGATTTTTGCTTCTGACATTCTTCTGCTACTTCAGCTGATCCTGCCTGCCTGACAGACTGAGAATGGATTCTTCTGGGAATCATGGATTTCGGTTTTAGTACACTTTCTATTATGGTGACAAGTATTTCTGTAAAAATAATGAATTTTATTAGTCCTTTATATTGCATTTCCCAAGTCAACTCAGTAGAAGAAACAGCAATTTGATATTTCAGTGAATAATTTTTTATCTGTTACAGAATAATACAGTATAAAACCAAACATCTCACTCAAAATCTATTTCCCCAATGACTGAGTTCTTGAAACTGCTTCATTGTTAAATTTAATTGTTTAGAAAACTCAGCTGACTTATTGTATGAAGGAATATACCAACAATCAAATTGATAGACTTTTCCTAACATTTAGAAATAGATACACATACTTGACAAATTAAACAAGCCTCGTCAAAATGCTTTTTAGTCACTGAAGAGTGTGAGTGGACTCTAAAGCATATAATAATGGAAGACATCATGACAATAAACCCCCCCCCCAAAAAAAAAACAGAGAGAGAGGAGAGCAAGGAACATTTTCACTGCCACACACTCTGGAGTCCGTGTTCATCCAGTATCACTGTTTAATTCTGCATCTGCCACTAGTGCCGATTGTTTTTGCTTGTTGCCCCATCCCTGTTATGCAGTTTGTTAATTTGCTAATTAATGCCACATTCAGTGTAATAAAAGACTTGGGCAAATCTGCGTGATTTGCTGCCTTTGATACAACCCATTTTACAGTTCTGAAATTCCACTTTAAATGGCAATGTTTCATTTTCTGAAGAATTCACGGCCATATCACAAAAAAGGTAAAAATCTTAAATTAGCAAAGACCTGTTACTGAACAAATACCATCCTAATGTCAGCATAATGTGCTGTAAGCTCTAGCTGTACAAATATCTTCAGAAACTTTTAAAGTAAATGCAAAGGCAACTAAAGTCATATTCCATAAATCAAGTTATCTGCGTGCTAAATGCTTGCCGATCAGAATGTGTGTCAACAAGTTGAATAATCCTTAAGCCAGAGGTGTAGCTAGGGTGGGCTGAAGGGAGGGGGGCTGTCCTGGGTGCAGATGCTAACTGGGTGATAGTGCAGTATTAACATTTAGAAATGAATGCTGACACTGCATTTATTTCCAGGGTTGAAGTGCTTCAGTGCTCTGCGTCTGACTAAGGCAATAGCGGTATTCAGCTGGATTCTCTGTCAGGGAGGGAGGAAACACTTTGTTCCTCAAGGTGCAAGTCAAGAGCACATGTCCTTTTGGTTCCTTGGGCTGGAGCAGATTTTTTTCCCAGCTTTGATTTGACAGGATAATCAAATCAGGGAAGTGCATAGGGCACCAGCTATGCCTCTGCCTTAGCCCCAGCATTATTGACCACTTTGTAGAGGATTGTCCTCAAACTGCTGACCATTTGTGACTATTTATGCTAAATCATTGGAAGCAGAGTACAGTTTACTATCAACCTGACTTCATCAGCATAACATGCACTGCTTGTTAGGTTCATGTTTAAGTTAAATACCAGATCATGTTACCTTCTTACCAGTCACACTGTTTACTACATTTTTAACACACACATACGTATCTTTGCTTCATTAAAACATCTTTAAAATCCCTTTAGCACTTTGAATTGTGCATGCACACATATATTTAACAGCATTCACACTGTACACAATTCCAAGACTGTTGCTGTTTTCCTAGCATATATTACTGAAACTTTAGCCTATTTAATTCAGGCTTTATTAAGAAGTTCATTTAAGCCTGAAGGAAGATTTCCCAAAGCCGTTACTGAAAGGACAGCTTTGTACTGCCCAGTAATAGTTCCATCTCTCCCTCTTTCAGGTGCTTCTAGTTTTACTAATACAATAAATAAATAAATAAATAAATGTTTTAAAGTTTTCACACATAGCGGAATGTCAGTAAAATGCCCTGTAATTCTCTTTCCTTCTAAAATTAAACATGTAGTTCTGAATTCTCTGCCGTTAACTTTTTTTCCTGCTTTTCCCATATGTTCATTGTAATCTTTTTAGATTTTCAAGTTTTGACCTTGAAAGTAAGTTTATTTTTGATTTTTATTTAATACTGTGTTGTTTACAAATTTGTGTCTGTGGTCTTCTGAGTTATAAATGAAGTAAGTCTTCAGACCACCTTATCTACCCGGTTAACAAATAAATAAAATAAACATCGATGAAAAGTGACAGAATGAGTAGTTGTTAATGGTAGCCCGGATTTTGGCCTCTGGTGCTTCTTCGGCCCAGACTTATTTCACTGCTTTTAGCTCTGTTAACTGGGAGATGCTATCTATAGCTCACTAACCAGGTAATGTCAGCCTGCTAATATGAAAACCTATTATAGGTTCATAGATGTTTACTAGACTAACAACCACAAGGCGTTTTTAATGTAGCCATGCATCCCAAATCTCTGACAATTTCTGGTACCCTTGGTAAGTGTGAGCAGGGACTTGAGAGATGAAACATTTACAAGCAGGGGCCTGAGAGATGAACCACTTACAGGCTGCCTTTATCCATTACAGACATGGGTGCCAAACCAGGGATGAATTTCCTCTTCCCCATCCAATTGTCCATGTTACACTTCAATTGGGTTTGTGAAGAGCTCTGTTTCACATGGGTGGGGTGCATGTTCCAGAGAAAAGGTAGTTTCTGGGATACATACCTGTCTCTCCAGCAGGTCCTATTTAAATCACAGGCATAATAATACGCAACAAGATGATTATCCAGACTGCTCTGGGGTTACCCCTGAAAAGGGATGCATATGTATACTGTATTTAACTGGTTAACAAATATAATTAAAAGAAATTACTAATGTACTACATCTGTGTCTAAGGGGTGACTAATTTCACCAAGAAACTACCATATCAGATGCAAATTGATGCACCTTCAGATAAGATTGTGAAATCTTTTAGATAATTATTTAACTAATTACATTTATTAAGCTCAGTCCTGTGCTGCTTCTAGTTTTTTCTTTGATTGAGAAGTTAAACCGAGGCCCTTTTTGCCTGTGTTAGTGGTAGCTCAAGTGGATATAAAGGTCCCATGACACCTATTGAAAAGAGTAGGGAAAGTCTGCCGGTGCCTTGCTAGATTTCTCCTAGTAGTATAAATGCCACATCAACTCTCTCCTGAAAAGTGGCTACTAGCCTAGTGGGACTAACCTGGTTAACAAAGGATAGACAGATAAAGTGATTGCATGAAAACTTTACTTGACTACTACTCTATTTACTCCTTTGACTAGCCCTACTTATCTTGCATACTGGATTTCTAATCATAGACTTTGGATGTGGGGTCGTAACTGTCTCGACTGCTGTGTGAGTACTCTTTATACCCGATTACTAAAATTCCTGTTAGAGTTACTCCTTTACTGTTTTTCACCACTTGCATGGTTCATGTATTACATTCCATTACTTTGCTTCCGCCATACACCATGACTGAAAACAATCATTTGTTTTATTTCCCTCACCCAGATTTCAAAAGCATCAGTAAATAAACAAGCAAACTCATAAATAAGAAATAAATGATTTACATACTTCAGAAATGTATTTGAACATCATAAGGTGAACTTTGCTTTTGTGTCTAAGCTTCGCAGGCCCTCTCACTTATAAAAATGTACCAAGTAATGAAACTTACTTATTGTTTGTAATCACGTCTCTCTGCATACCCAGTTGTCAGATTTCAAAATGCTCATAACACAACAGTAGTCATAGAATGAATAAAAAATTGTTGCATTTATTTTTATGATGTAACTCAGCCTACATTTTGAGAACAAAAGACATGGTTAACAACCTAAGATTTTGTTTGTCTGCTGGGCCCGTGGGAGATACAGAATTGCATTTATAAGTGTCTGTTAAGAAGCAGTAAAAATATCAGTAAAATGATGTTTGTCTTTTGTTTGAAGGAAAACTATAATAATTTGGGAGCACTGTCTAAATCAAATGTTTTACTGTTTATCAACACCAGCTGTGTGGGTCCCAAATTAATGTTTGACATACTTAATAAAAGCAGCACTTAAATGTACAATGAGTGTTTTAACTATCCAGAATCCGATAATAAAGTATATTTTCTATTAATAAAAAGGCAGCCATGTCAAAGGATGGAAAAGAGATAGACTGGAAGTGAAACCTGGGAGTAACAAAACATTTATGTGGGGAGGCAAAAGCAAATATAGTCATGAAATATGCTGGTTGGAATCTGTAGATCAAATACTGTAGAACTAAAACTACTGAATGAATATTTCACATTTGGCCTTCAGAGGGAAGAAACCAGAGGACAGATATTTCTTGGAATAAGACAAAGAATGAGGCAGTTTCAAGGGACTTTTACAAGGTGTGGCAAGAAACACAAAGTTTAATAACATAAAATAGACATATCATAAATCAAGTAGGAGGTCATGTGATACAAGCATTTATAAGACATTAAAAAACTGAAAGAAATTTGTAAAACAATAATAGTATAGGTAAGTCTTTAAAGAAACAAGGATGGCACACATCTAGATGCAGTAAATCTAAACCAAGAACATCACAAAAGGCGCAGGGTGTGAATTATAGTCAAGTGTGAAGAATACAGGAGGAATCAAGAAGACTCAAGATGAGAGGTAGAAAGGAAAAACAGTTTCTCTTACTTATCAAAGTAAAATAAAAACTTTATCTTGCATATAAATGCTTGATAATGCTAAACATAACAAATCGTTTTTAATATTTTACAGCTGTAACAAAAATAATGGTACACAAAATATCCCCATAATGTTCTTGTAAAAAAAGGACTGTCATGTCTCTTAGGGAAATTTGTAGAAACACAAAATCAATAACATTTCTTAAGACTGCCTAATGTATTTTATCCTTACCTTTAGAAATGCCTCTTCAAAATATTTGGTAATAAAATTCAGAATAATGTGTATTTTTCTATCAAAGTACTGCGCCTGCTGTGAGACTAACACGTTTCTTGAATAGCTTTTGATATTCTGTGTTTTTTCAAAGCTTTGCTTCTTTTAAGAGGCTAACCTAGTTCTAGAACAGCTTCTGAGATTCCAAATTATGATGCAGTTTCTGACTTCTATGACATCACTAGGTAATAGCTCATGCTGCTTACATCAAACCATCATGCAGTAACAGTCAGAACTAAACTGCTGTGCCACTTATCTGAAGGTGCAGAAGTTTCTTTTCTAAAATATTTGAAAAAAACATTCCAGAGCTTGATTCAAGTAGTTTACTTTGTAAAGCTTGTAGCTTAGGTCCAGCAATACAGCTCATGTGGCTTAGTGGTAAATTACTGCAGCTATGGTGTCTAGGGTCCTGGGTTTGAGACTTGCAAGGGATGATTTAACCTATACCTATCTATGTCAAACAGAGCTCCTCATTAGCACTCTTCAAGAAAAATCTTGATGATTGGATGGGTAATAGGAAATTCACCCTGGGGATCACTTCTGTGGTTCTGCTTGACAGGGGCACTGGAAAATAATTTTCTTGGGTGGCGAAAGCCAGGGTACCTTAGCCTAGTACCTACCTATGAACCTATAAAATACATTTCTTGTATTTTTGACCACTGGTTTGGGTAAGAACCATGCAACTCTGTAAGTAAATTCTGTGAAGGCTATGGAAAAGAGATGGTTGACACGGTATAAAGGGCCTCTCGAGATGTTTACACTGCACTGATTCTCAGTACATTTTCTTTAGAGGATAGAGTAACAGTAGGACATTGAAGAAACCCCATTTTCAATCTAAAATAACATTATTTCAGATGGCTGTGTAACTCAGTTTGCTTATAAAGTGCATACTTCATTCCAGCCCATTCATTAATCTGTCATAAATGGGTGACAATGAAGTATAAATAACAGCGTTTTAGGAAAGAAGCAAGTAATCCCTCAAATCACTCATTTTCTTTTTTCTTTTCTTTGGGTTCTGGCTATAGTGATGTGTGGCTTTGAATTTCAGGATGTTCAATAGTACAAGCAGTGAGTTATAAGAATGGCTGTTCTGTCACCGGTATATAACTTTCAGTCTTGTCAGTTGCCAATGTTAGTTTTGCACTCCCTTCTTTTTGCTAAAAGTACGAAATTAGAGTGTTTAAAAAATAACAACTCTTATGATACACAAAATGAAGAAGCCTCACTTATGATGGTGTGTAAAAGCATCAAGCTTGCTTACTTAAGTTTTGTGTTCCCTAACTTAAACTAAATATGCATTTTTTATTTCATCTTGGCAACCTTGCCTAACATATGACTTGTGTATGAGGTTACTGAATTTGGCATAGAATTAGAGAGACAGCAGGACTCCCAGCTTCATCAGTAGGGCAGTGGAGAGTGATTGATTAGATCCCACTGAAAATGTTCATCGAGCATGTACTGACTACATGGTTGAACTAGTTATTTGTTTTTGTTTTGCTGTTCATAGTTTCATAGGTAGGTACTAGGCTTTTTGTCCGAGGGCATTTACAAACCTAGCCAGAGTGTGTCAGCTTTCGCTGCCCCATTGATTAATTAACTGAGCCTCTGTCAAGAAGAGCAAATGAAGTGATCCCAGGGGTGTATTTTCTGTTACCCATCCACTCGTCAAGCTTTCTCTTGAAGAGTGTTAGTGAGGGGCTCTGCCTAATGTAGTTAGGAATTTTATTCCAAAGCATGGGGAGTCCCTGTGACAGGAATCTATCCCTCCAGCATGTTCTGTTTATTGTTGTGGAGAGGTTTAGCTCACTAGAGCAAGTGGCTCGCAGTGACTTGGATTTCTTTAGGTGGAGCATGTCCCTCAATTCTGAGTTGGACATGGCTTTGTAAGTCAGACAGAGGTCACGTGTGAGTAAGCGATATGCCACTGAGTGCAGCCGGAGCTTTTCCAGTCGGGTTGCATAGGACATATGTTTGAGGCCAGTAATCCTCTTGGTGAGGTACTTTTGTGGTCGTTCCAGCTGTTGGAAGTGTCTTGTGAGGTACATCCCAAATGGGACATTGTACTCTATGATGGGTCTGATGAGTGATGAGTAGAGGGGCACTATAACCTCTTTATTTCTAGATGCGAACCCTTCAGTAATTAGATGGGCTACATAGAAGGATTTCCTAACTACTTTAGCAATATGATTGTCAAAGGAGAGATTACTATCTACCAGGTCCCCAGATCTCTTTTTACCTCTTCAGTATTAAGGGGGCTGCCACCTATGTGGTAATTCATGGGTGTTTTGGTTTTCCAAGACAGGATGACTATGCATTTTTTGGCATTTAGCTTGAGACCATGACTTTGACACCAGGTGTCTGTCTCAGTAAGACCCTTTTGGAAAATGTCCATGTCAGCCGGAGAGTCAATTATGGCTCCCAGTTTGCAGTCATCGGTGAACTTGGTTAGCGATAGTTCCTGTGTTTGCCTGTACTTCTGAGAAGTATATGCTGAACAATAGGGGTCCAAGGACTGAGCCTCGCGGGACACCACATGTGACTGGTTTAGAGTTGGACCTGGAGCCTGCTATTCTTACAGTGTGAGTTCTGTCTGTAAGCCAGTTGGCAACCCATCTCGTGACATAGGGGTTTATGTTCAGCCTGGTGAGTTTTTCTATAATTCTTGAGTGGGGAATGGTGTCAAAAGCCTTGGTGAAGTCAAGGTAGGTTGTGTGAACCACCTTCCCCTCATCTATGGCCTTGGTGACTGTCTCGAAGAAGTCAACCAGGTTTAGTAGGCATGATCTGCCCTTAACAAAGCCGAACTGGGTTGGGTCAAGTGTTTGGAGGTTCCTAATGTCTTTGTTAATGAGATCCATGATGATACACTCCATAGCCTTGTAGACCAGACTAGTCAGGCTTATGGGGCGATAGTTACAAGGGTCAGTTATGGCTCCTCCTTTGTGGAGTGGAATAACCGTTGCTGTGCACCATTCTATGGGCACGTAGCCTGTGGAGAGGCTGAGGTTGAACAGTGTGTTTAAGTGGGGGGTTAGTTTGTTCTGTAGTTCGTGCAAGACGCACCCTGGGACACCATCTGGCCCTATTGACTCTGTGCTTTTGACTGTTGAAAGGACTGTTTTCACCTGTGCTTCTGTGATTTCCGGAACACTACACTTTTCCGGTATTGTTGTGGGCCCTTTTGGGGGCGAGAGGGGGGTGAAGTTTGCACTGAATCTATCTGCCAGGATGTTGGCAATATCAGTAGGTTCAGTATATTTTGTGCTATTTTGCACTAGCTCAGAGTTGCCACTTAGATTCTTGACATAGCTAAAGAAGGCTTTGTGGTTATCTTTCGAATCCTTGGCATTTTTCTTTCGAAGTTAGCCTTGGATGATTTTATGAGGGACCTTAGTTTCTTACTGATACTGATCAGGGATATCTTTTCTTCTTGGGATTTGCTTTTTTTCTGAACTAGTTTCCTCCTTCTATTGTATAGCCTGTTTATGGCAGGGGACCACCTGACTGGTTTCCTTCTCTTAGAGGAGTGAGTCTTGGTTTTGCTAGGGATGGCACAATCCATGCATCCTTGTAGGTGCTCATAGAGTGCATTTGTAAAGGTTCCTGCATCTTGGACACTGTTATACTTTAGCGTGGGGGCTGTGAAACTTAACCAACTCTGTCTTAAGTAAGGTGAAGTTTTCTATAGAAAAGTTTTTCGCTGTGGTTTCCTTGGTTGGGGCTGGTGCTGTAGTGTGGACATCCAGAGTGATTAGTTTATGATCTGATCTAACCAGTGACGGGTTGACCTCCGGTGCGGAACACCTGTCGCCCATATTGGTGATGACCAGGTCCAATATGTTTTCGCTTCTGGTAGGGGAGTATACCAGCTGATCCAGGGCATTTGAGTTGATAAATTCCAGGAAGCGCTGGACCTGGGAGTTTGTACTTGAGTAGTTTTCCCAGTTAGCGGTAGGGTAATTGAAATCGCCCAATATCAGGGTACTCGGTAGGACCTTCATGTTTTCCAGTGTCTCCAGAAAGGCGGACTGGTGGTCCTGGGTCATGGAAGCTGATCTGTAGCAGGCCACAATTTGCATTGCAGATTTGGCCAATGTTAGTTGCACATGGATGATCTCAGAGGTATCATGCTGCGTCACTAACCTGGAGGTGTAGATATCCTTGATGAATATGGATACACCCCTTCCTTTTGTGTTTCGGTCCATGTTCTGTGGCCGAAATGTGTGGTATGAGTTGTAGCCTGGTAGTGCTGGGGTGCTCTGTGGAGCCTTGAACCAGGTTTCAGTTACTGCACCGATGTCAACTTTCTCCATACTGAGGAGTGCTTCGAGCACGTGCATTTTGAGATTTAAACTCCTGGCGTTGAGTAGCATAACCCTCATTTTTTTACTTGTGCTGTTTATGGAGGTAGGTTTGCCTTTTGAGCCTTGCCTAAAAAGGGCACTATGGGGGCAGCAAGAGCCTTTGCCAATATTCGATAGCCTAGGGGGTGACATGTGCAAGCCATCTCTTGCAAAGCAATGAGGCTTGTTGAGCATGTCATCCCAGGCTGACAGACACTGGATCCCCTTTGAATGACACCAGAAGCTTAGCCAATTGTTGAAATTGATAATTTTTTTCTTTATACTGCAGTATCATTCTTCGTGAGGGCACGATGTTACTCAGGGTCAGGGTCATACCCGCCTGGGCTACATGATCAGAGAGCTCTTCCATGTCTCTTTTCATGTAGTCCAGGGAGGTACGTCTCAGGTCATTCACACCAACATGAACAATGACAGAGTCATATTTGTACTTGTTCTGGAGTGACCTGAGTGCTTGTGTTATGTGGCGGATTCTGGGTCCCGACATGCAGCTAACAGTAACCTTCTCCTTGTCCAGCCTAGTGAGTGGGACGTCAGTGTGCCTGACTATAGAGTCGCCTATTACTAGTGTGTTAGGTATGTTATTTCACCTTAAGGGCTGTGATTCTGTGGCACACTGATTTTGTGTTTTATGTGTTGTCTGGTTTGTGATGGGAGGTGCAGGTTTTTTGGGTGTCTGCTTTGGAGGTCTCTGATGTTTTTGAAGGTTTTTATTTAGAGCCTCCGAGTATGATTTTGTGTATTTATGTGTATTTTTTGCCAGTGCTGGTTTAGTATGTCTATGTGAGGCTGGAGGTGTGGTGCAAGTGTTAACCTTCTCCTCATGATTGCCTGTTCCAGTCTGTTCCTGTAAGGTAAGCTACAAATGCCAATTTAGAGCTCACCTTAATTTAGTTCTGTTACTAGTCTCTCAAGCAGCCTGTAAATACATCTTTAACTACATCTTTAAAGTTATTAATTTGTTGGGAAATTTACTATTTACAGCAAAAGTTATTTCTGAGGGACATTAGTGACTCATTTTCACTGATTGAAAAGGGAAGCATATTCCATAATTGTGGCAGGAGTTGAGTAATCATTTTTTATTTTGAGGTTTTGGGTTACCTAGTCTGGTTATGGCTCACTAGTAGTGGTTACCAAGCATAAACTTTGAATACAACTGAATTACACATTTTATGGACCAGGGAGAGATCACATGTAAGAAACAGAATGCAATGACAATTAATGAGGCCTTTATGAATATTCTGAGTTTTCCAGCCTTATGATTTTTTTGTTTCTTTCAAGTTATTTTAGGTGTCTTTTTCAAAGGAGTCAAATGCTGTGCTGAATTCAACAATGAGATCAGTTGAGATATAGATTCATAGACTGTTACTAGGCTAACAACCGAGGGGCCTTTCTAAGCCTCGCCAAGTTTTGAAAAAGAATAATGATGTCCTGTATCCAAATAGGACAGGCGTTTATAAGCTACCTCTATCCCTAAAGAACTTGGGTGCCAGGCCCAGTGTAAATTTCCTATTCCCCATCTACTGGTCTAGGTTGCACTTAAAATGGGTTGTATATGAACTCAGCTTTACATGGATGGGTAGCCTTTTCCATAGGGGGCAGTCTCTGGGACACATATCTGTCTCTACAACATGTTCTGCTTAAGTCACAGATAAAACTCAGATCCGTAGATCTTGTATTTTTGTTACGCTTTGATTTACAAATATGTAGTTTCTAAAGTGTGGTGTTTGCAGATAGTTTATAAGCCAAGCACAGATCACCCCTCAGCAATCTACAGGAGACTGTGTAGAGGGAAAGGGCTTTAAGGTGCTCTGCATAAGGCAGGTTTGTTCCACCTTGTATTCTTTTTGTAGGTCTCTTTAGTTGCTGCATATGCCTGGTCAGGTACATACCAAAGGGAGCATTGTACTCTATGATTTCACTGATATGGGTGTAGTACAGTGGGATAATGACCTCTCTGGAGCTAGATGCCATGCCCTTGCTTATAATTTGTGCAACATAAAAGGATTTCTTCACCACTGTGGCCATGTGGTGGTCAAAGGTAAGGCTACTGTCTATGTGTGTACCCAGATCACTGACCACTGAGTCTAGGGATGTATTATCAACACGGTTATTAGTCAGAGTGGTTGACTTTCTAAAGGGCACAATTATGCATTTCTTAGCATTAAGTTTAAGACCATGGCTTTGGCACCATTTGTTAATCAGAAATAATCCTTCTTGAACAATACTAGTGTCTGCAGGTGAGTCAATGATAACCCCAGCTTGTAATCACCTACAGACTTAGTCAGCCATAACCTTCAGCATTTGCTTCCATTTCAGAGAAATAGATGCCAAAAAGGAGTTGGCCCAGTACCAAGCCCTGGCCTCTTGTTGGTGGTGGCCTCACCTATTTTGACCTTCTGGGTCTTATCAGTGAACCAGTTGGCTAGCCAGTGGGTGGTAATAGGGTTTATACCTAAATTAGTGAGCTTGTCTAAAATATCTGAGTGGGGTATTGTATCAAAAGCCTTGGCCTGGTCGAGATAGGCTGTGTGCACAGTCTTACTTTCACCCAATGCTTTGATGATCCTCTCAAAAAAGTCCATCAGATTTAATAGGCATGATCTTCCTTTAACAAAGCCGAACTGTGATGGATCCAGCATTTACAGGTTATCTATGTCCTCATTTATCATATCCTTGGTGATTCCTTCCATGGCCTTACATTTGATGCCGATAAGACATATGGGCCTGTAGTTACCCGAATCAGTGGTTGGACCTCCTTTGTGCAGGGGAATGACTGTAGCCATCTTCCATTGCTTGGGCACAAAACCTGACTGATGGCTCCAGTTGAAAAGTGGTTCAAGTGGACCAGAGAGGCCATGTTTCGTACTATTTCTTAAACATCCTGAGATGTCATCAGGACACATTACAGTGTTTTTGCCTTGAAAAGTGCATTGATGACCTGCTACCTAGTAATGGTTGGGGTGGATTGTGTTATGTGGTATTGCCTTTGGACTACTGGGGTGGGGGTGGGGGAGACATTTGAGCTGAACCTGTTAGCCAAAAGGTTGGCAATAGCCTCAGGTTCACTGTAGGTAATGTCATTTACAATAAGTTCTGCACATTGTTGTGTATTTCCTCTGAGGTTACAGACATAACTGTAGAAAGCTCTGTGGTTGTCCTTTCCCTAAGAAGCTAGTTTTTCTTCATATTTAGCCTTAGAAGTGTTAATTAACCAACTTAGCTGCCTGTTTAGATTGATCAGGAGGTTTTTAGTATGTATGACTTTGTCCCACCAACCCCTGGCCAAGATATTTTCTTTTGCTGTATAACTGATTGATAGCATGATTCCACCAGGGTGGCTTATCTTTTGCGTTTGTCTTATTATTGATACAGATGGGCACAGTTCACTCTATACAGTTATCGGTATGGCTGTGTGTATATTTTGTAAATAGCTCAGTGTATGCTCTGTTGTTTACTTGCTATGGGGTTGCTTGAAATTTAACCAAGGTGTTGCTTAGTAGAGAGAGGTTAGACCTGGAATAGTTCCTAAAGGTTTTTGGTTTCTTTGGATCCTCAGATTTATTTTTATTCAAATAATACTGCCTTATGGTCAGATCTGACTAGCTAAGATATCACACTGGGTGAAGAACATCAGTCCCCATGTTCATGAATACAAGGAAAAGGATGTTTGTACTCCTGGTAGGAGAATGGACCAGGATGTTGGTATTAACAAAGTTTATGAATTACTGGGCTTGTGCATTAGAAGTAGTGTAAGATTCCCAATCTATAGAGGGGTAGTTGAGATTCCCCCTGAATATTGTATTGGGTTGAATGGTGAGGGAGTCTAGTACATTGAGATAGGTAGTATGGGTTTCCTGGGACATGGAGGGGGACCTGTAGGTTGCAAGGATGTGGTACTATATCTTGCTTATGTTGAGTTGCATATGTATAAGTTCCAATATGTCATATACTTTAAATAGTTTGGATGTGAGATTGGTTTTAATATAGACTGAGACTCCTCCACTTTTAGTTCCCTCCTGTGCAGTAGCTGGTCTTCTTCTTCTTCTTTTGGCTGCTCTCGTTAGGGGTCACCACAGCGGATCATCTGTTTCCATTTCTTCCTGTCCTCTGCATCTTGCTCTGTCACACTAACCACCTGCATATCCTCTCTCACCACATCCATAAACCTTATCTTAGGCCTTCCTCTTTTCCTGTTACCTGGCAGTCTCATCCTTAGCATCTTTTTCCCAATATACTCTGCATCCCTCCTCAACACATGTCCAAACCAACGTAATCTTGCCTCTCTGGCTTTGTCTCCAAACCTTCCAACCTGGGCTGACCCTCTAATATACTTATTCCTAATCCTGTCCACCGTCGTCACACCCAGTGCAAATCTTAACATCTTTAACTCTGCCACATCCAGCTCTGACTCCTGGCTTTTTGTCAGTGCCACTGTCTTCAACCCATATAACATAGCTGGTCTCACTACCCTCTTGTAGACCTTCCCTTTCACTCTTACTGGTACTCGTCTGTCACAAATCACTCCTGACACTCTTCTCCACCCACTCCATCCTGCCTGTACTCTCTTCTTCACCTCTCTTCCACACTCACCATTACTCTGAACTGTTGATCCCAAGTATTTAAACTCATCCACCTTTGCCACCTCTACTCTGCATCCTCACCATTCCTCTATCCTCCCTCTCATTCACACACATATATTCTGTCTTAGTCCTGCTGACCTTCATTTCTCTTGTCTCTAGAGAATATCTCCACCTCTCCAGGGTCTCCTCCACCTATTCCCTACTCTCATAGGTTCATAGGTAGGTACTAGGCTATTGGGCCTAGGGCCTATATAAACCTAGCCAAATGGTACCCTGGCTTTTGCCACCCAAGAAAATAATTTTTCTGTGCCCCTGTCAAGCAGAGCCACAGAAGTGATTCCCGGGGTGAATTTCCTATCTCCCATCCAATCATCAAGATTTTTCTTGAAGAGTGCTAATGAGGAGCTTTGTTTAATATAGATAGGTAGTTTGTTCCAGAGTATGGGAAGTCTCTGGGACAGGAATCTATCCCTCCAGCATGTTCTGTTTATTGTGGTGACAAGGTTTAGGTCCCTAGAGTGTGTAGCTCGAATGGATTGGGATTTCTTTAAGTGGAGCATGTCCAACAGCTCTGGGTTTGACATAGCTTTGTATGTTAGGCAGAGATCGCCTCTGAGTAGGCGATATGTGACAGAGTAAAGCTGGAGGGACTATTACTCTCACTACAGATCACAATGTCATTTGCAAACATCATAGCCGGCGGGGACTCCTGTCTGATCTCGTCTGTCAACCTGTCCATCACCATTGCAGTAGCTGGTCTAAAGGTGTGAAAGGCATTATAATCTTGCACTGTTGGGGTACTCTTGGCAAATTTAAAGCATGTCTCTATTACTACACAGATGTCTACACTCTCCAGGGTGGGGAAGGCTTGCAGGGAGTGGAGTTTCTTTTTAAGACTTTTAGCATTGAGTAGTACCACCTTCAGATATTCATTCATAGGTTCAGTTACGTTGGTAGGTTTAACAGTTTGGCATTACTTTAAAAAGCAGTTTAGAGGTGGAAAAGGTGTTTGCAATTATCCAAATGCTTAGACGGGATAACTGCAGACCATTCGTGGCAAAACAGCGTGGTCTGTGAACCATATCCTCCTAGGTTGTCAAATATTATTACATTAGAACCCACCACTGCATCAACCTTAAACAGCTTGGGTGGCAAGAACTTCCCAGTCTAATCCAATATAACCTTCTGATTATGGCTAATAAAATCCTCTATAATCCAGATAATACACCAGCGCTTAAAAATATTATCACCCCCCATAACAATCCGAGACTGCTGAGATCCTCAAACAAACTATTAGTTCAGACAATCAAAATTAACAATGCAGCCGGTGACTCCCTCTTTGCAAACTCTGCAGGCAGAGCCTGGAACTTAATTTCAGCTGATATTACTTTGCTCTCCTCTCTAGGCCAATTTAAAAACAATCTCAAAAAATATCTGGCACTAAACTGGCTTTGCCACTGCAACAAGCCTGGCTAACTCTCATCATGAATGTGTATAATCTATTAATCAATCTACTGTTAATTTTCCCCTGACTGTAACCAGGGGTATCTCTAACCTATGAATGTGTCTACTTATGTTTGCCTTGTATTCTTTGTAAATACCATTCTGTAATATGTCTTCATTGTTGCTTTTTATTGTACCTGTTTACTTTGGAGCTGTTCTTCCTGGGCCTTCGCTGAAAATGGACATGTATCCGGTCGGACTATCCCGGTCAACAAATGTAAAATAAAATAAAAATAAATAAATAAAGTAAATATTGTATCCCCCGGACTGATACCAGAAGCTAAGCCAGTTGTGGAAATCAGTCATTTTCTGTTGGTAATGTATCATTTTCATTGAAGAAGGTAGTATGCTGCTCAGTGCTGGGCTCATACCTGCCTGAGACACATAATCAGTGAGCTCAATCATGTCTCGCTTCATATAGTCAAGGGAGATACATCTCAGGTCATTAACAGCCACATGGACTATGACAGAGTAATACTGGTACCTTTCATTCATTGACCTGTGCTTGTGTGATTTGATGGATCCTAGCCCCAAAAAGGCAACTAACTGTGACTCTCTTTGTACTCATTCTGGTGAGGGGGACATCAGTGTACCTCACTACAGAATCACCAATGACCAGGAAATTTGGCTGTATGCTGGTTTGCTTTAAGGACTTAGCAGTGGAGGCACTGGATACAATGTTATTATGCATAGCTCTGGGTGGTGTTTTAATGGAATGATTATGTGATGGCTGAGGACCCTTTCTTTGATCGTACTGTGCAGGGGTGTCTTAGGGTTTTAGGAAGGTTACCTCTAAGTGCCTCAGGATAAGTAGTTTTATGTGTAAAGTCTTTACTCTGTGCAGTAGGTGTGATGCAAATGCCACTGACAACCTCTACAGGATTAGTTTTGGTTGTATGAAAGAGTTTTGCCTCCAGTGTTAATGTTTTACACCTCTCACATAGTATATCTGTTTTACTATGAATAAATGGATTGTCAGTATACATGAGGAAATTGCTACAATACCCATCTCAACCAGACTGGTAACAGAGAGTCGGGAAGTGCATGTCCATGGCTACTTATGTACTAGGGAGGAGTGAGGAAAACTAAAATATGGAACAAGTCAGTAAGACAAGGAACATGATAAGCAACGCTCAGCTATGAGCAAACTAGATGCTCTAGTAGTTAAAAACTAAATAATCAGTAATGCCACGAGAGTGTAGAGCACAAACCTTCCTAATGTAAAATAACTGGTTTGTAGCCCAAGTGCTTAAACCACAGCAAAGACCCTTACAATAACAGGCACAATAAGCCTTCATCTGCAATCCCCAGCTCGGAAGGGTGGAGGCTACCCTTTCCTCCCACAAGAGTGTAGACCGCATACGTTCTTAATGTAAAATAAATGGTTTGGAGCCAGGACACTTTTAGAATAACAGACACAGTAAGCCTTCAACTAGCAATTTCCAATTCAAAAGGGTGTGAGCTATCCTCTCATGCCACAAGAGTGTAGATCACAAACCTTCCTAATGTAACATAACTAGTTTGGAGCTGAATTGCTCCTTGTTGTCTCCCTAGTGTTCTGGCATGTGAAACCTTCCTAATGTAACATAACTAGTTTGGAGCTGAATTGCTCCTTGTTGTCTCCCTAGTGTTCTGGCATGTGAAACTACAACCTTTCTGTTCTTTGCAGGAAGAATTCTTCTGAGAGATATAACTTTACATTGCATCCTTCCAATACCCATTCCTTTAAACTCCACTCACTAAACTCTACTGTAATAATCTCAGTTTTTCAGTTTTGGGACACAAACTGTGGGGCTCCTGTCCAGTTTGTTTATAATCTTGACACGTGCACAGATTTTTATTCAAATGTAAAATCCTGCTTTCTTCATGAACTACAATGCAGTATCTTCAGGTAAAGTAGCATCACCTTATAAACTGCCCAGCCCAGCAAAAGTTGTATAACCTAAAACAGAATATTTCTCTGTGCCTTAGACTGAATACTCATTATACTAATAAACATAACTATTGATTATGTTGCCAGTCGATATACTATAGATGCTGTGTAACATAGCTGTCTGAAAAGCTCAATTTGCTGCCTTGTAAATTGTACCCATGTGATAGCTTTTTCCATGATCTCTGTGCAGGATCAGCTCACCTTTGTTTATTACTGTGTGTGTCTCAGTGCAAATGTTACTCTGTTCTGTAACAATGCAAATTATGATAACATTTATGCTGTTAAACAAGAGTCAACTGAATTTACAGTACAGAGTTGACTATCCAAAGTAATTGCGACATAGGGTAGTTCGGATAATCAAACATATAAATGAACCGAACTTGGAAAGGCCTTGACGAATACAAACCCATTATACAGCACCAGCACCTGAAGCCTGCCAGAAATGACACAGTCCCTGTTTTATTTACCACATATGGTTACTGAAAACCTTGAAATAAGTGCCTGCATACTAGCATACCCAGTAGTGTTATTTACTGCTTTGTCATACAGCATCAGCAAAAGCTTAATAAAAGTGACAACAGGCAAGTGTGTCAGAATTTAGAAGCAGACCAATAACATCACATCTGTTAAAATATTAAAAAAACACCATGACTTAAGTGTAATATAAGAAAATGCAGTTAAGCCTGCAGTACTGTATTCCTTCAATATATCTAAACATCAGACTTGGCACCATTGCTGCTTGTTTGTTTCTATCAAAGATGTAAACATGCCCAATAGTTTTGATCCACTCACCTTTCTAGGGACACGTCAGTGATCAGCACTCCCTTGCCAAAACCTCCTGCTGAAGCCCCTGATGAAACCAAACAGCTTTTTCTCATAAGGGAAATCCACCTTCCAGATCAAAGAACCATATCTAAACACCCATATAGCTAGCTTATCAGGAGCATGGAAGTATCTCTCTCCCCTCGCACTAGACAGAAATTAACAACAAAAGCAAAAATACTTTATATTTTGCTAGCCTGAAAGCAAGTGAAAAAATCTTGGACACTGGCAACTGGTCGTAAGGTGGAACCTGTAGTCACTAGACAGCTTAACCCACCATTGAGCTGATGCAACAACCCCATCTAATAGAACCTCAAATCCATTAAACAAGTTAACAGTGCCTTTGATTGAAGTCGAAGCCTGCCAATTGCAGAATGGTAACATCTTACTCCCTTGGATCTGGAAAGAGATGCGCAGGAAGGGAAGAGAATGACAGCTCTATAAAACACACTATATTTAATTGCAGCAATGAATGTTAAATTCCATGCAGTATGAAAGACATACATACAGATGCAGCAACACAACTCTTAGGACAACTGCGTTCAGATAACTGACGTTTCAGATAATTGACATTCGGATAATCAATGCTCTACTGTACTATCTTAGAATTCTGACTTTTACAATGTGGTATATGTCAATGTTTTATATAATAATTTTACGAATGTTTCTTGTGGACTAGCCTTTCCTACTCAGAAAATAAGATCTGATGTTGTCAGTCTTCACCAAATCCTTGACAGGTTCGGAACCAAACTGCCATATCTTCCAGCTTGCCCTCTCCAAACTCTTGAACCAGGCACTACCCATAATGCTCCTCACAGAGATTACCCTAGATCTTGTTTGCCACTTTGCAGACCAGACTTGTCAGTTTCCATCTCTCGATCCTTGGCTTTTTCATTGAGTGATTGTTAATTTTTTCTTAACTACTTTATTTCCTAATACAGTTCTTCTTCA
Organism: Protopterus annectens; assembly: GCF_019279795.1. Classification (NCBI taxonomy): domain Eukaryota; kingdom Metazoa; phylum Chordata; order Ceratodontiformes; family Protopteridae; genus Protopterus; species Protopterus annectens. The sequence goes on from NC_056725.1 coordinate 120,291,087, forward strand.
ATTTCCTCCATGCTATCTACCTGCTCCTCTTAGCTTATTTCTTAACTTCTTTTATCCCCTTTCTTCCTACCATTGGTAGATCTTACTTACCATTGCTGGTACTTCTTTCCTTTACCTTCGGGTATTCTATTTACCATTGCTGGTATTGTTTTGTAATTTCTTTTTTTCCTTCTATTAAAAAAAAAAAAAAAAAAAAAAAAACTTGACTGTCTTCTCTTTCTTGTGTCACACACAGCTTTAGTGATGGTTTTTGTCTGTTGATTTAAAATGTCCAATCAAAACCAGACTTCACCTGCTAAGTCTAGTAAAGGCACGTCAGGTTTTAAAAGGTATCAAAAATGTGAAGGCAAGATGCCAAATTCTGGTAACTACTCTCTATGTGTATACTGTTTGGGAAAAATACACTTACAAGAGGACTGTTCAATATGTCATGGGTTCTCCACTTGAACCCTGACTGAAAGAAAAAATAAGTTGACTCTGAAATGACTCCTTAAATCTACCTTTGGAAAGGCCTTATCTGAACCCAAACCTGAGACTAGCAATTCCTCCTCATTTTCCTCTGCTTTGAGGAAAAGTGCTTTGTTGGTTCCAAGATCTTTGGAACTGACAAAGAAATTGCCAAAATTCTTCTTGGTACCGAAAAGCTCCTCGTCACTGGAGGAATTACCGGCATTGAAAACCAAACGTTCCTCTGAACCGAAAACAACTTCTGCTTCGGCACCGCCCGATTCTTCGGTACCGAAACTACCTCATTTACCACAAACACAATGTTCACTATCCATTTACCCATTCAAGGATATGCCACCCAGTCCCTTCTTGGAAGTGAGACCTCCGAGATCTCCCTCCATATCCTCCATTTGATCTACTAAGAGCTTGTCTGAAGCCAACATATTGAGACTGGTGGACCAGTTCCTTATGGCTAGGGGGTTACACTTGGTTCCTAGCCATGTTGACCTTGGAACAAGCCTATTTATAAACCCCCATATCCTCTTCCAACTCCAACTGAGACTTTGGAGCCCTTAGTTCCAACTCCTCTGGCATCGACTGCTTAGGTACCGGTAGCTTCCTTCTCTCCATTTCTGAGAGTTGTCTTGAGTTCCTCCAAGCCCTTGGCACTGGAGGTCTCCCGGGGTCATGATTCTCTGGTCGGGTCCGAGAGGCTTGGATCGATTTCCTTTCATTTGGAACCATCCATGTCGCTTGGCACCTTGACCTTTGTAAGATCAACCCAGGCTTCTCTTCCAGGGGCTGCCTTCTCGGTGCGGGATGTGACCCTGGTTCAGTTTTGGTTCCAGGCTCCCATCCCTCTATGGGGGTGGGAGCCTTTAGGACAATGGAGAAGGCATTGTCCATTGGGGACTCCCAGTCTTTGCCATCCCTGTCAGGACAGATTTCTACCTCCTCTAGACCTGAGCTACCGTCAGTCTCACCCCTGGGACAGAGGGCACAAAGTCCCAGGTGACTCACACTTTAGTGGTCTCATCTTCAGATACTTCGGTGGATCATCCCCCCAATTAAGTTCCTGTGAAGACGTGCAAAAGGAAACAGCTGGACACCCTTGGAGAGTCCTTCACAGAAGATACTGATTTTGATGAAGGGGAAGGTTCCCCCAGGTCAGCCCTGATGATGTTTCCATTGGGGACATCCTGGAAATCCTGAAACAGAGGGGTGGCTGGTCCTCCTTTCAACCTTCCTCAGAGGAATCAGTATACCTGGAGGCTTTTCATGCTCAACCCTCCACTTCTTGGATCCCTCCACCCACTGATGATCTCATTAAACTGATTGCTCAGTGGGCGTGGAAGATACCCGACTCCATAGAGCCAATCTCCAAGAGTCCTGACCAAATATTATCAGCACTTAAAAATGAACCACATTGGTCTAAAGGGATTCCTGTTGACGTCATGGTGATAGTGGCTGCCACCAAAAAGGAACTCTATGAAGAGAGTCCGACTATCCATCCTCCTAACAAGGGGTCTAGGGCATTGGATAGATTTTGGAAGTTTATGCTTCAACGACCATCTCTCTAAGGTCCTTGAATTATATAGCACACTTTATCAGATTACAGAGAGATTTGATTAAAGAACTTTCAAATACTCTCTCAGGAGCAGTGGCTAAAGAGGTCCATGACAATGTTTCCTCGCATCTTGCAACCCTAGATGCTATCTCCAACTCGTCCATGAGGCTCATTGCTCATGCAGCTGAAGGGATAACCAGGACAGTGGGTTCAAGCATAGCCATCAGAAGGTACTCTTGGATGTGCTTGTGTGACTTTGTGGAGCCATTCAAAGCATCATTTGTCAATGCCCCTTTTGATGAATCCACTCTTTTTGGCCCAAAGGTTAAGGACACTTTAGCCAGATGTGAGAAAGATGGTAAGACCCTATCTGTTGTAGGCATATGTTTCTCCACTCCACAGAGGCCTTATTCCAGGGACCAAAGAAGTGGGAGAATATGGTTTAAAAAATCCAAAGGGTCTTTCCAAGACTCATGAGGTAAAGACTTCTCCCAGAGCAGAGGAGGAAGTAATGGAAGATGTCATGCTAGGGGCAGAAATGGACCACAGAATCAGGGGTCCAGAGAATCCTTCTCTGGAACTTCCTATCAGCATCCCTGAATGGGTGACCAATTGCCCTCCTCTGGAGGCAGTCAGGGAGTGATTATCGCTGCACCTACCTGCCTGACAATTAATAAATTCAGACAAATGGGTGCAAGGAATAATATCCAGAGATTACCAAATTCCACTATCTGTAATTCCCAAACCCCAGAAAAAACTCCCAGATGTTCCACCCAATCATAGGGAAGCAGCAGTCTTAGAAATTCAAAAACTGCTTGAAAAAAGAGTCAGACAAAAAGTCCCACTAGACCAAACAGGATCTGTGTTTACTCAAGATTATTTTTAGTGCCCAAAAAAATAGGGAACTGGAGACCCATTTTGGATATCAGCCACTTCAACAAGGTAAGTCAGCAAACCAAATTCCGGATGGTCTTGGTACAACCCATGCTTCCTTTTTTGGAAAAAGGCAAATGGATGTGATCTATAGATCTCCAAGATGCTTATTACCATATAAAAATGGAAAAAAGCTCCAGAAGGTTTCTACGCTTCCAGTTAGGAGCCAGTCATTTCCAGTCAGAGTTCTGTCCTTTGGTCTCACTACAGCCCCCAGGGTGTTCACCAAATGCATGGCAGTGGTTGCAGCTCACCTCAGACTGCAAGGTTTTCGAGTCTTTCCATATCTTGACGACAGGCTCCTCAGTGCTACCACCAGGCATCTTTTTGAACAGGGAAGAGATTACACCATAAATATTTGTACGACTCTAGGCATAACAATACATTTCAAAAAGTCCAACCTTCAGCCTTCTCAGAAACTGGATTTCATTGGTGCTCATTTAGATACTGTCTCAGGGATTGCTTGTCTTCCATTCAGGAAGACTACAAAGCATCAGAGTCCAAGTCACACAAATTCTCCAGAACAACAAGGTTCCAGCAAAGCTTGTCCTTCAAACCTTAGGCTTTATGGCTGCTTCAGTCACTCTGGTCCCTCTAGCGAGGTTTCATATGCAAATACTGCAGTGGTTACTAGCAACCCAATAGTCTCTGATACATCAACCAGTGCCTCATCTAGTCTTGATTACCAATCATTGCAAACAGAGTCTCAAATGGTGGCTTCATTCTGGCCAGATTCTCTTGATCCGGCCATTCATCCTTCCTCAGCCCCAAGCCATAGTGAGCATGGATGCTTCCCAGATAGGATGGGGGCATTATCTGGGAAAGACAGTCTAAGGCACATGGTCCCAATTGGAGGCCAATTTGCACATCAATGTTCTGGAAATGAGGGCAGTGGTGTCAGTGTTGCAAGCATTCTAAGATGCCATTCCTCTTGGGACAGTAGCAATTCAGACAGACAACATGTCGGTAGTCTGGTATATAAACAAACAAGGGGGAGACAAATCTTACCCACTATGTCGGGAAGCACTCAAAGTTTGGCAATGGGTGATTTCTTCCACCCACTTTCTGATAGCAATGCACATTCTGAGAAGTTCCAATGTGATAGTGGATAAATTGAGCAGGACTATCCTACTAGAAAACGGTATCAAGGCAAATGGGAAAAATTTCCTAAATGGGCCTTGAATAAAGGAGTGGACCCTTATACCAACCCAATTCATGAAGTTCTGGATTTTCTAAACATACTTTTCCAATCAGGTTGCTCTGCATCTACCATAAAAGTTCATATGGCAGCAATTTCAAATTTCCATTCAGGCTTGAATGACTCTTCTATAATGTCTCACAAGCTTTGTAAAGCTTTTTTAAAGGGACTCCTGATACTAACACCCCCATTTAAAGAACCAGCTCCCCCTTGGGATCTGACTATTGTCCTTCAAACTATTACTATGACCCCTTTTGAGCCATCAGCATCTTGGGACTTGAAATATTTATCCTGGAAGATGTTATTTTTGGTAGCTATTACTTCTGTAAGAAGGGTTTCTGAATTACAGGCCCTATCATGCAAATCACCCTACCTCATTTTTCATAAAGATAAAGTCGCACTCAGAACAAATCCATCCTTTTTACCAAAAGTAGTCTCTGAAGCCACCATTAATCAATTACTACAATTACCAGCCTTTTTCCCTATTTTTTCTAGCAAAGGGGAATATGCCCTTCATTTACTAGATGTGCACAGACAGCTACGTTTTTATTTTGACAGAACTAAGGATTTTAGAAAATCGGATCAGTTATTTGTAGCATTCTCTTCCCTCCGCATGAGCAATCCAGTTGCTAGGGTTATTTTAGCTAAATGGCACAGAGACTGCATCACATTTATCTATCACTCTAAAGGACTTCAACTTCCCAAGTGAGTTCAAGCTCATTCAACAGGAGTTGTGGCAACATCAGCAGTTTTTCCATGCCAGAGCTTCTCTAGATGATATCTGTGCAGCAGCCACATGGTCCTGTCATCATACCTTTATCACTCATTACAAATTAGATCAAGTCTCGAGGGGTCGAGCATCCTTTGGCTCTATGGTGCTTATGAATATTCTTCCATGAGACCTCCCAAGGCTAAAGTAGCTGAGGATTCTGTCCCACTGTCAAGGATTGGGTGGAGATTGACAACATCAGATAAAGAAGTTATGTCTTACCATAACGTTCCATCTGTGTTGTCGATCTTCACCAATCCTTGACATCCCCACCACCTTCCTCGTCCTAAGACTCTTAGTAGATCAGATTAGCCCTAAGCTAGTTTTCTCATTAAGGGCTCATATATGGCTTTATCTATACTGTCTGAAGTTAACCATATTATTTTTTTCTATATACTATTATTTGACAAACTCGATCTGAGGTAATCTCTGTGAGGAGCATTATGGCTAGTGCCTGGCTCGAGAGTTTGGAGAGCGCGAGCTGGAAGATATGGCCGAGTCAGTTCCGAGGTTCAGAACTGAACCCCAATGTCAAGGATTGGTGAAGATCGACAACACAGATGAAACATTATGGTAAGACATAGCTTCTTTTTCCTGAGTGCCCTAGATGAGGTTGGTACGAGACCAGGCCCGTGCTATATGCTATTACATACATCACCTTTAGCAAGCTCCCCATTGGGTTTTTACTTCTGTCCTTCTTTGGAGATGCCACTGCTGACCTATGTATTCACTGCCATTTTATTTCCATGTACTTTACTAGTGTCTGACTTTGGAGTCCCTGATGTGCCTATATATTTTCACAATGTCTTATTTCAGTATGATAGACCATGGAGATAATGTTATTCTACCTTAGCTATCTTGTCTGAATAGTGGATTAATTTAATCTTTTGCTGCCCTTGTGTATTTCTTATGTTTTGATTCACTCAGTCCTGTAAGAGAACAATATGTATACATTCAGAACACATACTCCAGGTATATATTACAGCAGGGCACATTTTATTCTGTACTCTGCAGATAACTGCTCTGTGTGTTACTTTATGTATAGTACCTATTTAGTTTTCTGTATCTTTCCATATATCCACAGTCCAGGAACTACTTCGGTAAGCAACTTACTTATTTTTCATAATACTGTTTCATTTCAGACTGAATTATACCATTTACTCCTTTCAATAATCATTCTTTTCTTCAGTAATAAGTTGGGCTTCTCTGCCATACATCACAGTGAATTTGATTCTCTTGCAAGCTGCTTTGCGAGTTTAGACTATTTAGTGTTCCATCTAAGCCTACTTAATTTATTTCCCGTATTGCATTTTCTTTCCACTTCCTGTCCTGGTGTAAAATAGATGTCTATACATTTTATACCTGCCTTTACTTAACAACTTTCTGGTTACATATTTTATAGTTCTCCTATTTTAGAATTCACTCATTTCTTTCCTATATGATTATTATTTTTTCATTGTCACTGTTGCTTCCCAAATACTGGTAAAATATTTTCTGACTAAACTTTACCTCTTACATCATGATGCCTGAGATAATACATGTAATCTTTAGCTCCTCTAAAATCAATATTATCTTGTTTAAATTTTCATCTGATGTTGTCCTTTCCATTCTTCCTCAACTGATGGGTTCAGATCCGAGACTCGTATCTTAGCTGCTTCTACCAGATGTTTGGATTCAAAACTCTCGAGCTCCCCCATTTACCCATAATGTCTTACTAGTCTAACATATCTTAGATGTCATATGTCACCGTTCAGCTTCAGATGTGGATCCTGTTGCTGTCGAGCTTTGGGAGTTATTTGGTTATTAAATTTTTGAGTTTGCATAAAATTTATCTCTTCATACCTTATTTTACTGCTCCTAACTTCATTCCTTTATTGGTAGCTCCTTTAGCAAAATGTTTAGGTACTTCTCTGTTGTACCATCACTGGTACATTGTTATTTTATTTCTATCTACTCATTACTGTACTCTTTACACTACTATTGTTGTTAGTTTTTCTTTCTCTTTCTCTGTTTTCTTGCTTTTCTTAAAAAACGTCTTGGGTAGTTTTCTTCTATAATTCTGGTTGTTGTGGAGTTAGTTCCAGTATGGTTGACAAGCCTAATAGAGTTAAAAATACATCATCTGTGGGCATAATATCCTGAACTCAGATGCCTACTGGGAATGCATGTATTGTTTGGGATCCACTCATCTTGATGCGGATTGTTCTATTTGCTCTGGGTTCAATTCCAGAGCCCTCAATGACTAAAGAAACAAGTCGGTGTTGAAGAGTCTTCTCCCTTCTTCTTCTTCTGCTTTTACAGTTGGGGCTCAAACCCCCTTTAGGAAACTGGACAACAGAAAGCTGGAAACAGCACTGAGAGATAAAGACGCTCATAAGAGGTCACCAGATCATACTTCCTCATCAAATCCTTCCTCAGAGCCATCATCTAAGTTGTCTAAAAAATAAAATCCAACCTCTTCAAACCTGATGGCTTCTAAACCTAAATCACCACGAATCAGAACATCTCCACTCGAGTCAGACCCAGTCACTTCTCTGCACACTTCAACTTTCTTGCAGAGATCTTCCTGTAGACATTTCAGAACTCCATCCTCCACATATTCTCTTAGATGTTCCAGAAGTTTATCTAAGGCTGATGTGGATCAGATGATAAGAAAATTCCTCACAGCTCAGATCCAGATGGAGGAACTACTGGCTGTGACTCCTACTGCATCTGTGTGCTAATCTTTGACTACTTCCCCACTGATTTCCCCTTCTCTGATCTGTTCTACTGTTTTGGAATCCTTGGATCCAAGACCCCAGGTGTATCTTCATCAGATCCAGAGACAGTCTGCTCTTCAACTCTGATGACTTCCCTGAATTACCTGGCCCAGAGCCTTTTGGAGTCAGAAGACTGTTGGAGCTGAAGCATTGGCACCAGGTCTGTCTGGCTAGGCTCGACTCAGAAGCTATCTGAGCTATCTCTCCCTGTCAGGGATTTGGTGCTGGACAGCTTGGATCTGACTCCTTCCTTAGGTGGAGTGCTTCTGAGGTGGCAGGAGCCAGTTGTTTGCATATTATTGGATCCTTTGTCATTGACTTTGGTCTCCTCCAGGCATTCTGCTTTGAGGTTATGGAGAGGGCCTTCAATTTATCTAGAGATAGGACATCCCTGCCATCCTCAGATTAGAGAACTATGCCTCCCTCGGTTCTCTGCTCTGTGCCTCATTCATCGATTCTGTTAGACAGACAGCCCTATCAAGCCTCCAGTCAGTCCCTCAGGGCACCATTATCTCTTCTGATACTTCCACAGACCATCCCTCTGAGGATGTTCCTCAGAAGAGGATGTGTAAAAGGAGACACCTAGATTCCCTGCAGGAATGCCTCACTAATGATACTGATTTTGATGAAGGCGAGGGGTTCCCCAGATCTCTGCCTGAAGATGTCTCATTTGGAGACATTTAAGAACTCTTAAAGTAGAAGGGTGGTTGGTCTTCTGATATCCCTTTCCAGGAGGAACTGGTGTTTCTGGAAGCTTTTGGGTCTGGCCCGGCTACTTCTTGGGTAACTTTCACAGCTGGTGAACTGATAGATCTTGTTCCTCACTGGGCATGGAAGGAATCAGACTCTGTGGAGCCAGTCCTTAAACAACCTGATAAATGTTTAGCTCCTCCTAAAGACAAGGCACACTGGAGTAAGGGAGTCCCTGTTGGTGTCGTTGTTGTGGCAGCAGCTACCAGAAAACAGCTTGCTGAAGAGAACCCTTCTGTCCATCCCCCTAACAGGGAGTCTAGGGCCGTGAACAGATTTGGTAAGTGTGTGTATGAATCAGTGATATTTGCACTTTTGTTGCTGCATTACCTGGCACATTTTACAAGGTTACAAAGAGATTTGACTAGAGAACTTTCCAAATCTCTTTCTGAGTCTTTGTCTTCCAAGGACCAAACTAGAGTCTCCTCACAATTGGCCACCCTCCAGTCAGTTTGTAATGCATCCATGAGGGTGATCTCCCATACAGCAGAAGGTACCTCAATGACATCTGGTTCTGGTATGGCCATTAAGAGACATGCTTGGATGCATTTGTCTGATTTTTCATAGCCCCTTAAGCCTTCATTCATCAGTGCTGCCTTTGATGGATCTTCCTTATTTGGCCCCGAAGTAAAGGATATGCTCTCCATATGTGAGCAAGAAAGATCCTGTCTGCTGTGGGCATACATTCTTCTATGTCTTGAAGACCTTTCTCTAGGAATCAATGGGGAGGTAGAAAGATGTGGTTTCATAAATCACAGGGTCCTTTTCAAAACTCTCAGGGAGATAGTTCCCTTAGGGGCAGGGGAACTCAATGGAAGATGCCACCCTTGTAGCAGAGGTGGCCTGCAGAACTAGGCTTCTGGGATTCCTTCTCAGATAAGTCTTACCAGTGTTCCTGAAAAGAGGCCCATCTGTTCCCTCTGGAGGCAGGTGTGGGGGCATTTGCCTCATGCTCCAAAGATCCTGGCTATCTATAACAAAAGATTCCTGGGTGCAGAAAATTATGCGTCTATATCATATTATCGTATGATGTAAATAGTGAATGCTATTTCATTGTACCGATAATATCAAAACAACAAAATATCGAACAAACGGAATAGCAAATTTTTTCCCAGGGGAAAAATTTGCTGCTCCGTAAAAAAAAAAAAACTTAAAAACAAATTTAAGTGGGGTGCTTTGCCCCCCCCCCACAAACCCCCTACTTAAATATACCAACTCCGAGATTGCACCATAGTGGAGGAAATGGCAAAGTCCCGAAGACGGCACACCAATTTTTTTCCCTGGGAAAAATTTGATGTTCCCTGACGTCGCTATTTTGCCATTTCAGCAGTATCGGATCGACTAAATAGCCTTCGCTATTTAGTCCATTCGATGGTGTCATATAGACCCAAAAAATATATATAGAGGTTATAGCAAACCATTTTCCCAAACTCCTCTTACAAAAATGGAAAGAATCCTCAATGTTCCCCAATCAGGGTGAAGCAGCATCATTAGAAATAGAAAAGCTGCTAAGAAAAAGAGTAATCCAGGAGGTCCCCTGACCAGAGAAGATTCAGAAACTACTCAAAATCCATTTGGATGCCAAAAGACAGGGAGTTGAGACCTATTCTGGATCTCAGTGAACTAAATCAGTTCATGCAATATTCAAGGTTCTGCATGGTCACAGTTCAGCCCATTTTGCCTCTCCTGAGAAAGGATGATTGGATGTGCTTGATAGATCTTTAGGATGCATACTATCACATCAAAATGAACAGGTACTCCAGAAGGTATCTGTAATTCCATCTGGGGGCAGCCATTACCAATTCAGAACTCTGGCATTTGGTCTTACCATAGCCCCCAGGGTGTTTACCACATGCATGGCTGTGATAGCAGCTCACAAGGCTGCTGGGTTTCCAAGTGTTTCCATACCTAAATGACTGGCTCTCAACTGCCCCAACAAGGCATCTTTTCCTACTGGCAAGGAACTAGTTGCTCCAATTGTGCTTCCATCTTGGCATCACAATCAATTACAACAAATCACAGCTCACTCTGACACAGACTCTGGAGTTTATAGGTGATTTTTCCAGACACACTCAGTCAAACAGCCTCTCTTCTTCCTGATCTAATACAGACACTCAGATCCCATGTCATGAAAGTAATACAAAATTCTTCTCTTGCAGCATGACTAATTTTACAAACCTTGGGACCCATGGAAGCTGCTATCACCCTCATTCCTCTGGCCAAGTTTCACATGCAAATACTTCAATGGACCCTGTCTACTTAGTGGTCCATTCTCCACCATTCTTTAACCGCTTCTGTCAAGGGCAACCAAATATGAAAAAGGTATCTTTTTTGTTGGATACATTCCAATGAACTTTTCAGGGGCCATCCTTTTGTTTTTCCCCTGCCCATGGCCACAGTGACCATGCACTCCTCCTAACTGGGGTGGGGGGCACTACTTTGGAAGGACAGTCCAAGTTACGCAGTCTCCCTAAGAGGCCATGATGCATATCAATGTCCTGTAAATGAGTGCTGGTCTCCTAGTGTTGCAGGCTCTTCAAGATGTTTTCCCATCCAGGACAATTGTTGCTGAGATGGATAACATGTCATTAGTCTGGTACCTCAACAAACATGGAGTAACCAAGTCGTATCTGCTCTGTCGAGAAGCTATGAGAGTGTGGCAAAGGGCAATCTCTACCGGTCATTTTTTATAGCAATGCACATCCTGGGGAAAACAATGTGATTGTGGACAAACTAAGCAGGTCCATTCTGATACCTCACAAGTGGTCTCTCATAGTTAAAGTGGCGGACAAAGTTTTATGCTTATGGGGCCAGTCATGCTGCAGCCTATTGGCATCCCCTCTCAAAAACAAATGCTGCAGTTCTTTGCCATGATCCTTCCAATGGGGGAGTCACCGGGAGATGCTCTAGTCCAGGGGTGTAAATCCTTTTCACTTGCAGGGGCCGCATTGAGTCAACAGAGATTGTCTTGGGGCTGCATGTAAAATATATCATATAGTTAACTGTATCGCTGTCGTGGGCGACCAAAGTTGACCCCCTGGCTGTATTGTAGGTGAATTTGAACAAAGAATAAATGTAATAAATGCATAATATTTGCCCTAAAATTCAATATCTCATTCTAATTCTTAAAATAACAGTTAATTCTAACATCTTAGTTTAACATCTTAGTTTATTTGTAAAAAAAAATAAAAATTATCAGGTACGAACCATTCAATTTGTATGAGATCATACCTGTGATTTTGCTGGTTTCTTAAAGATGTCCATGTCTTCCATCATGTCCTTAATGTCCATATGTTGTCCAAAGCGCTCATGTATTCTTCTGTTTCTAGCTTTGGTATCTGTCCCTGAAATTATTCAAGACATGCTACATCTGGTCAGGCTGGTCTGAAGATATAAGAAGGTTCATCAGTGGTATTCTCAAACTGAGCACCCTTTTGGAAAGGCACATTTCTAGCTTTGGAATCTGTCCATGAAATATGGCACTAGCAATATTTCTTGCATTTGCACTGCTGTCTGGTCAGGCTTGTCTGAAGATGAAAGAAGGCTCATCAGTGGTATTCTCAAACTGAGCACCCCTTTGCAAAGGCACATTTCTAGCTTTAGAATCTGTCCCTGAAATATGGCAATGGCAATATTTCTTGCTTTTGCACTGCTGTCTGGTCAGGCTGGTCTGAAGATGAAAGAAGGTTCATCAGTGGTATTCTCAAACTGAGCACCCCTTTGCAAAGGCACATTTCTAGCTTTGGAATCTGTCCCTGAAATATGGCACTGGCAATATTTCTTGCTTTTGCACTGCTGTCTGGTCAGGCTGGTCTGAAGATGAAAGACGATTCATCAGTGGTATTCTCAAACTGAGCACCCCTTTGGAAAGGCACATTTCTAGCTTTGGAATCTATCCCTGAAATATGGCACTGGCAATATTTCTTGCTTTTGCACTGCTGTCTGATCAGGCTGGTCTGAAGATGAAAGAAGGTTCATCAGTGGTATTCTCAAACTGAGCGCCCCTTTGCAAAGGCACATTTCTAGCTTTGGAATCTGTCCCTGAAATATGGCGCTGGCAATATTTCTTGCTTTTGCACTGCTGTCTGGCCAGGCTTGTCTGAAGATGAAAGAAGGTTCATCAGTTGTACTCTCAAACTGAGCACCCCTTTGCAAAGGCACATTTCTAGCTTTGGAATCTGTCCCTGAAATATGGCACTGGCAATATTTCTTGCTTTTGCACTGCTGTCTGGTCAGGCTGGTCTGAAGATGAAAGAAGGTTCATCAGTGGTATTCTCAAACTTAGCACCCCTTTGGAAAGGCATATTTCTAGCTTTGGAATCTGTCCCTGAAATATGACACTGGCAATAGTTCTTGCTTTTGCACTGCTATCTGGTCAGGCTGGTCTGAAGATGAAAGAAGGTTCATCAGTGGTATTCTCAAACTGAGCATCCCTTTGCAAAGGCACATTTTTAGCTTTGGAATCTGTCCCTGAAATATGGCACTGGTAATATTTCTTGCTTTTGCACTGCTGTCTGGTCAGGCTGGTCTGAAGATGAAAGAAGGTTCATCGGTGGTATTCTCAAACTGAACACCCCTTTGGAAATCCACATTTCTAGCTTTGGAATCTGTCCCTGAAATATGGCTCTGGCAATATTTATTGCTTTTGCACTGCTGTCTGATCAGGCTGGTCTGAAGATGAAAAAAGGTTCATCAGTGGTGATGCACAGCTTGCAGGAATGATGAGACTTTTACTTCTTAGAAAATGAACAATTTGTATTTTTACATTTGTTTCACTGACTAACAGATGGTAGAACACGTTTAACTTTGGTTCACCCACTTACTATGGAGCCACAAAGAACATGATAATTTGCAACAACACACTCCAGTTTCACAAGGTAATCTCATGCCTGTATTTTTGCAGTTGCCTCTCCAATATGCATGAGTGCACATTTCAGCTGACGACTTTTACAGATCCACTCAATGAGGCATAGCATCATCTGATAACACATTTTTGTATTTCTTCCTTAGATTACTATAAGTCACCAATTTGAGGTGTTTCCCAATGTTTGCTGAAAATTTGGAAGGGGTCTTCCAGTGTTTGTTACTTTTCTTAAATTTCAACAAATAATTGACTTTATTAGTAGTGGCAATGTTTATTTGTGAAACCTGTTCACAAGGGTGCAGCCAGGCACAGACCTTCGTAGAATTCAAACTTATTGGTCCTAGTTCTTGTTAAAGTGTCCATATCAGGAGGTTCAGGCTGTCAAGTCAGGATTGTTCTTTTGTGTAGTAGACAAACATTATGAGCATAACCTGTTTAATGTGAACACCGAGCTTGTCTTTTTGATACCAGTGCGTCTATAACGGTTTTGATAGAGGTGGTGGCGATGTGAAGAGTATTTTCAAGATGCTCATCTGAAATTTTCGTTCTGATTTTATTTTTTTGTATACTTCATACGAGAAAAAAATTGCTCGCAAATGTACGTACTCCCCAACAGAGATGTCATGCACAAGGCATGTTCGTGAAGTGACTGATATTTTTCTTTAGGTAGGTACAAGTTATAAAAGTCCAATAAAGACACTTGCAGAAATGTTTCTTTAAGCTGCATATCTGACTGCAATTCTATGCATTCCAGTTGCAGGTTTGCAGGCAACATGTTGATGTCAACTGAAAATGGAGTAGCAAATATACTGAATTGTTGTTGGCGTTTTCTAAAATCTTGAAATCTACTCTCAAAGTCCTGTAATAAACTATTAAGTAATGTTGCATATTTTTCAGTATTTACGTGGCTTTACCCAGACAGTGTTTCAAAGTGCTGACAGTGCCATAATTTCAGTTTCACTTCAAATGCCGTCACTGTTTGAAACATGTCATTTATTAATAGATTTTCAACTTGGAGGTGCAGGTTCAGGTCGTTTAAATGAGCAGTGATGTCTACTAAGAAGGCTAAATCAGCCATCCAGTTTGCATTTTCCAATTCAGGTACAGGCTTTCCTTTTGACTCCATAAAGGACTTGATTTCATTTCTTAAATCATAGAAACATTTCAGCATTTTTCCGTGACTTAACCATCTCACTGCAGTAAAGTACACAATGCCTCCACAGGTAGTTTCCAAAGTATTCAGAAACTCCTGAAACTGGCGGTGATTTAATCCTCTGGATCTTATAAAATTTATTGTTTTAATAACAACATTCATAACATTTTCCATTTTTAAAGTCTGTGCAGACAAATTTTCCTGATGTATAATGCAGTGGTACTTCATGAAACGCACATTACTGATCTGTTTTGCATCTTCTTCCATCAGTGTTGTTAGTCCTTCCTTCTTTCCAACCATAGCTGGAGCACCGTCAATTACTATGCCAGACAGGTTTTCGATGGTCAAGGAAAACCTAGCCAGTGTTTGTTTTACTGCTTTATACAGATCAGCAGACTTTGTTCTGTCTTTCAGTGGAACCAGACAGGCCAGTTCTTCAGTAATACTGAAATTGTTGTCAACACCACAAATAAATATGGCAAGTTGTGCCGTATCTGTAACATCAGTGCTGTCATCCAAAGCTATGGAGTAAAACTTGAAAGTTGCACACCGAAATTCCAAAGTATCTTCAATACACTTGGCCAATCCACACGCCTTCTGATCGTCTGGTGTGACAGACTTAGTTTAGAAAAAATCTGATTTTTTTTTTTAGGGCAAAGTATGTCTGCTACGCTTTCAAGGCATTCTTTAATAAATTCACCATCGACAAATGGCTTGGATTTTTTAGCAATTAAATTTGCTACAACATAACTTGCCTTCATTAATTCCGGCTGAGTAGCTGATTTTCGAAACAGCTGTTGTTGGAACGTAAAATTTTTTTTTAAATCTAATATTTTCTGTCTACGGCACACTCCTTGCAATTTACTTAATTTGGGGTGCATTTGAGTATAATGCCTTTTCAAATTGTAGTCCTTGAAAACGGATACCACTTCTCTGCATATTAAGGAAAGCGCTTTATTGGTAGATTCAACAAAGAAGTACTCGCCAGTCCATTTTTCCTGAAAGACTCTCCTTTCATCCGCTATTTTTCTTTTCATACCCATTTTGTTTAGGCAGGATGCAGAAGCCATGCTGAAAAGTAAAAAAGGAGTAACTACTATTAACTACTTTATTCCTAGTTATATTTATATATTTTTAAAATAGTGGCTAAAAATTTACATTAAAAAAATAAGGAAATAAAAATTAAAACTAGCCGTAGTTGTACTTTTATTCCCTGGCATGGTTAAAATATTGATATACTGGCTATTTCTAAGACAGATCCCCAAGTGCTTATCCACATGCTGTTTCAAAGGCTGATACAAATGAGTGGGTGAGGAACAAAACTGAAGGCTTTTCTTCTGTCATTCTGCATCAGCATGTACAGCAGGTGTCTTCTGCCCACCAGAGGGAATGCTGATTCAGAGAGTACTGTACTAAAACTATGCATTTCAAATGATACAACAATCTATCAAAAGCAGTGCACAAAGTAAACTTTAACCCTCTGTTGAGTACATGTAAATATGTTTCACCATATTACCAGATGTATTCCATACGATAAAGTCAGCATCAAACATACACTGAGCTACAAACCGCTTTACCTTTAACTGAACAGTAAACTGATTTACCTCTAACTTACACTGTAAACATGAGTAGCATCACCATTAACTCTCCCTTTCATACTTGTCATCCTTTGTTACTGCCCAGAAGATTAAAGTAGAGAGTGATTTGCAAGCCAACTTTCTCCGAAAACTTCAGTACAAACACCATGTAACTCCAGGCTGAAAATTAAGCTGACAAGGTACCTGACAAAGTTCAGTTACTTTTTCAACTTAATTTTCAACCGTGGAGATTCTATCTGGCTGCAAAGTTAACTGCACTGGGAGAAGCCACTCGGGGTTAACATAAGGGAATTTCGATCTTCTCATGGCATGCTCAGTGTTAAGCACAGAGGCACCACGAGAAAGTACTCGTGGTTAACGAAGTTGAAAGGTACCTAGTCTGTATTGTGGTCACGCACAGGGTGAAGGCAAAAAGATGTCTAATTGCTAACAGACACACACAATCACACAATCCATGCAGTCCTCCTCAAACAGTACCAGTGGCCACAGCCCATGAAGTATCATCCACAGAGTCAGATGCACACTGCATACAATTAGGAGCGACTTGATCAACAGAAAAAAATTAAATTATTTAAAGCAATTTTTCCTCAGAAGAAGAATCTGCAGACAAAACATTCCTCATGCTTTCAGAGTTAGTCAAGACAAACCTTAATATATGAGCCTGACAATTCAAAATTCTGGAAATCAAAGTTGCAGAAGCATACATTTTTCTACCAATAATTATCAATAACTAAAGCTATAGTGACTGGATCAGGTTTGGGAAAAGTGTTTAAAAACATAAAAGACTAAGGAACTTTATACATCATGTATTCCTTTTTATGGGTATCTGGCTCACTGTGAGGAAAACTGCAGGCAGTAACACACACATCCTCCAAGGCAGACAGGACAGGAGGAATCGGTGGAGGTTCTGGAATTTCCTTCTGTAACAGCTCATAGTATTTTCCTAGGGACTGAGAAACCTCAGTGTTCTCATTTAAAACACTGTCACATTCTAGAAATAATCTTAGAGCAAGAGAACCCCACACAGGGAAAGTCAGAAACTGAGCTCTCCTTTGAGTCTGAATCAGAAATCTGAGGAGAAAACCCTGTATCTGTCCCTTCATCCTCCTGTCCATATTAAGAATCTCTTCAGGAAAGGAGGTATCCCTGTTTTCTTTTACCAGAAACTACTTCATAAGAATGACCAATAGCCTGAATTAAACCCTGAGGCAGACTCAGTAAGCTACTCTTGTATAAGGAACTTTGAGGAGGAGTAGATGATTGTTTACTTTTCTGTTTCTTTTTGACTTGAAAAATGGAACCAACAGTGTTATTAATGGCAACAGCAGTTGCCCTAATATGGGCACAGCATTTTGACAAAACATGGAAGCTTTCCCTGTTCTCTTTCCAGGACCAACAAGAGTTGCTCCCTCTTGCCCACTAAGGAACACTAACAGTTGAAGAGGATGTGGCTAACCACTGGTCCACAATGGCTGCAGATCTTACACCAGAGGAATTCAGGGTAAAAGATCAGTGGTCTGAGGTACAACTAATGGCCATAGCAGATTCACCCACCTGTGGCTGAGGCAAAACTGCTAGCCTGCTGTGATGGCAAAGGCTGTTTGCTTGACCTTTTCTTTTTGTGGCTGGAAGAAGGACTGAACATAGGACCAACAGATTGCTCAATTGTCAAGCCAAAAATGGCGCCCATTTCCCAGGGAAAACAAGCAGCAAATCCTGGTAAAAATAAGTCTTTAAAAGGATTTTTTTTTTCATAGACAGAACAACACAGTAAAAAGCACTTTAAAATACTTTGGCAGCCCCGAAAAGTAAAATAAACACAGTTCCTCCACAAAAATGGCTTTCGGTTACTTAAAACAACTTTTAAGCTAACAGGAAAAATAAAATAGTGCTCTCGTTTTAAAGTACTGTACAGTCTTGCGACAGTCCATTAAAACACAAACTCCTAGCTTTAAAATAACTTTCCTGAAGAGGACAGTTTGAATAATAAACCAAATTATTAAATGGAAGGCTTTTTCACCAAAGGAAGCTTAGCTGCCCAGCAATGGAACAGCACAAATCAGCTGTCAATCCTCAAAAGCCTTAGAGGAACATAGTCTTCGGCAGAAGTAAATCTCTGAAGGGCGTGGTACCCAAACTTGTCTTTTAGTCAACTCAGCTCAAGCTGCCTGACAGTTTGGGTATGTAGAAGGTGCCCTGAAGCTTTGTTGGCCAACTGTTATATCCTTGTCAGGATATAACTAATGCAGCTAAAGCTACAGCAGTGGTGATCAATACGATGAACATCTTGGTTAACTGAATAGTCAAATCTTTACCTGATTTTTAATATAATGTAGGTGTGATGCTAGGATTAGTTCATTATATACTGCATTGGCACAGCATTAATACAAATGATACTTGCCTCTTTGGCTCAAATTCTCCTAATGTAAGTATAGTTAGAGAGAGTGGTTCTTTCATACCAGTTGTGCTTGCTACCGTGGGCTGAGAAAGTTCTTAATACCATTAGCAATGGAGGAACTTTTCCTGGTCTTCAGACACAGCTGCTGGATAGGAAATAACTTACCTTGGACTACACCAAGTTTAACCAGGAAACAGGATAAAGCCATGTCTGGAATGTTCTTGTTAAAGTGGGAGTTCAAGTTTTGATCGCAAACTGGATTAAAAGTTCCTTTTCATACTATAAGGAAGTGGTCTCCCAATAACATATATGGGGGGGGGGTATTAATTATCTTGTGAATGAGGCACAAGCTGTACTTTCCTCAGTGTGTTAGCTTTCATTATTTCTTCAATATCAGTGTAAATGTGGTATCTATATTGGTCAACACAAGTTAATTATTACCCAGAAAATTCTTAACCCTGATACAACACACTAAAATTAGGATAAAATCATTAATGTCACTGTAGTGAAACAGCGAATAAAACAGTTTATCATTGGTACAAGTAGTGAGAAAAGATAACTGTCAAGACCGTACCCTTAAAATATATGCACCGGTGGCTTAGTACAGAACTTTAACAAAATATAACAACAGGTTACTCAAGATTCAGTTCCTCCTCAGCAATTTGTTTTGTGGTCTTGAGCAAGTCAAATGTCCTGACGTCTGCTGAAGAGAGACTTCTAACCAGAAAGGCTTTCTCACTAATATAGCATAACCTGTCTATGTTTTCTTCCAAGCTCCTGAAATCAGGAAATCCTTCTACTACCAGATAGAAAATACAGTCCCGCTTCTAGCTTTACAGTTTGCTCTTTTGACTACAGTCTAACACCAGTAAAATTCTGCCATAATCCAGCCAAACATTCCCCCGCTCATATATAAGGAATAACCATGCCTCATGTACAAAGATAAGCCACTTAATCAATCAATGCAAACCATGTCTGTGGCTTCAATCAACATTTAGTAACAGTGTTCTCTTTTTATTAATCCATACTGCATTACCACTCATGTACAGCACTGACTGGGGAAAGCTATACAGATGCTACAATATCCATACACCATAGACGCTACCTCTATTGATGTATAATACTCTTAGCTCACCACAAGGAGTTACCAATCTGTTAGGATTACCAAACCTCTCCTTCCTGTGACATAAAACGTAGCCTGCAGAGGTTTTAGAAAATTCCTCACCTTACAAACATTTGAAGACTTGAACCATGAAAATGAGTCACTGATACAACAGGATGCCATTTCAAATGCATGGACTCTCCATGCCAATAACTTAGTCAAGCAGAAGTTCTCTGAATAAATGCAATAAACTAGTCCACCTGTTTGAACACAAAGCATGTAAAACCGCCAGTCTCTTGCATTCAGAATTACCTAACGTTAAACAAAGAACTAGAAATCTGCTGGCTTAATAGATAACCTCACAGAACAGATATGGCCATATTAATGACAAAAACCTAGGTATTCAAACTGCTCTGTTGTGACACAAACTAAGTGTCCAATCCACCCGCTATAATGTATTATGCTTCCTTCAGCTATACATAAAAGAAGCCAACAATGATGCCTGTTGTAATACAGCAGCCCTAGTTTGCTCTGCTTTACTGCACAGCACATCTCTGATTTGCCTCACCCCTTGCATGCATGCGTTTACTAAACGCACAGGGTGAAGGCAAAAAGATGTCTAATATTGCTAACAGATACACACAATCACACAATCACACACTCCTCTTTTACTTTCACGCACACACACACTTTGCTTTCATGAATGCACTCACTCACTCATTCACTCGCACTTACCTATTACTGCAGTTAGGTGCTGTCCCTTAGATTAGAAATCCAAATGATAGCAAATCCGTACTCTGTACAACTCTCTCAGTGCTAAGACACACACATGTTACTTCTTCGGCGAGAAATAACACAGCGGCGGGAACACATGCAAAAAAACAAACCGCTAAGGCTGCTTTAGCGCATGTGCACACCAACATTTGTCACGGGCGCGAAAAGCAAATGGAAAAAAAAGCTTTTAAGCACATGCATATAGTAAACTTGCAGGTAAAGGTCACAGGCCACATAGAAGAGCTCTAAGGGCCGCATGCAGCCTGCGGGCCGCGGGTTGGACACTAGTGCTCTAGTCCATGACTGGCCCTCCAGTCTTCTTTATGCATACCCACCATTGCCCCTTTCTCCCAAATTTCTACAGAAAGCATGTTGCCGAAGAGCAAGGTTATCCTCATTGCACCCTTTTGGCCTCTTCAGATTTGGTTCCCTGCCCCCTCAACTAAGCTCCTAGATCAGCCTTGGATTCTGGATCGAACTCCAGACTACTTGTCTCACCCAACAGAGTTGACTCACCCAGATATAACAGGCTTGAAACTAACTGTATGGTTTATCCAGTTCCATTGATGGCTAGACAGCCCAGGCTGTCCTCTGCTGTCTGTCATATTCTATTGTCTTCTCGGAAGACTTCTGCTAGAAGAATTTACATGAGTAAATGGAAAAGATTTGTCTTCTGGGCCCTTAGAGATTTATACCCCCTTTCTGCCCCTGTACCCAGCTATACTTGAATTGTAGCTTTGGTTTTCAATGAAGGGCCTAGCTTTTCTACTATTAAGGTCCATTGGCTGCCATTTCAAACTTCCACCTAGTCGAAAATAACTCCACCTTAGCTTTTTCTAGATTATGTAAAGCCATTCTCAAAGGTGACTCTTTACTTAGACCTCCTTTAAAGGACCATAATCCTCCTTGGGATTTGATGGTTGTGCTTCAGGCCCTGACCCAAACTCCATTTGAATCATCAACCCAATCTGATGTAAAGTTTCTGTCTGGAAAACCATTTTTCCTGGTTGCTGTCATAGGATCATAAGAGGTTACTAGGCTAATGGCCTTGGGGACCTTACAAGCCTAGCCAAGAGTTTATCCCCAAAATGAAACCTCAGTCAGCACCTGTCACCCATGTCAATGAGGGACATAGTTGGCACCCCTGGGACAAATTTATGGTTTCCCATCCACTCATCAAGGTTGCGCTTGAAGAGGGTCATTGAGGTACTTTGTTTGACATGTATTGGAAGTCTGTTCCAGAGATGAGACAGCCTCTGGGAGACAAACCTGCCTCTCCAGCAGGTTTTGTTGATGTTGCATACTATATTTAGGCCATTTGAGTGGGTAATGCATGAGGAGTTAGACTTATGGATATGGAGCATCTCTAGTAGGGCAGGGTCCGATATTTCCTTGTAGGCGAGATAGAGATCACCCTGATACCAAGTAGAGTGATAGTGATTTCAGCCAATCCACATAGGACAAGTGTTGGAGGCCATAGATTCTCTTTGTGAGGTATTTCTGTGGCCTTTCCAGTTGGTTCAGGTGTTTGGAGAGGTGCAAACCAAATGGGACATTATACTCAATTATTGGCCTAATGAGAGAGGTGTACAGAGAGGAGATAACCTCATTTTTTTTCTGAACACAATTCCTTTACTTATGGCATGAATCTAGTAAAAGGCTTTTCTGACCACTGCCACTACATGATGGTCGAATGTGAGATTGTTGTCAACCTGAGTACTCAGGTCTCTCACCACAGTTTGTGTGCTTACGGGATTGCTGTTGATGTTGTAATCAGTAGGGGCCGTGTTTTTGTCAAATGGTATGATAATACATTTTTTGCATTTAACTTAAGGCCATGACTTTGGCACCAGTCATTTGTTGCTGTGCGACCCTCTTGCAGAATGTTAACATCATATGGGGAGTCAATGACAGCACCCAACTTACAGCTGTTTGCAAACCCGGTCAGCCACAGGCATTTTGCCCTTGCCTGGACCTTTGAGAAGTAGATGTCAAACAGTACGTGTCCCAGGACAGATCCATGGGGAACACCACTAGTGGCAGGTCGGCTGTCAGAGGTGGAGGTGCCTATTTTGACCTTGTGGATCCTATTGGTGAGCCAGTTGGCAACCCACCTAATGAGCTAGAGATTTATGCCAAGTTGTTTTAACTTTTTGATGATGCCCGAGTGGGGGATTGTGTCAAAGGCCTTGGCCAAGTCAAGGTAAGCTGTATGTACTGACTTTCCCTCATCCAAGACCTTGTTGACAGTCAATTATTTTTTGTTTCATATGAACTCTATCTTCCAAATCTCCATACTTGGTTTTCCACAAAGACAGGGTGTCCTTGTAGACTAACCCATCTTTTTTGCCCAAGGTAGCTTCTAAGTCCAACATTAACCAGGTCATTAATCTCATAGTTTTCTTTCCAAACTTTTTGAATAAGGTAGAGTACATGGTTCATATTTTGGATTTGCATAGACAACTTTGTTTTTACCTACAAAGAGCCAAGGATTTCAGGAAAACTGACCAGTTGTTTGTTTCCTTTTCTCCTAACAAATCAGGCAAGCCAGTGACCAGGATTAATCTGGCCAAATGGCTAATTGATTGTATTCCCTTTATCTATAGTAAAAAAGGTTTATCCTTGCCTAAGCCTCCTAGAGCACATTTTACGAGGTCTGTGATGGCATCTTCAGCTTTTTGATCAAAGGCTTCCTTAGATGACATTTGTGCAGCTGCAGCTTGGACTAATGCTCACACCTTTATTGTTCATTACAAATTGGATTTGGTTTCCAGAACTAGAGCTGTCTTTGGCTCAGCAGTGCTCTGGAATATCCTTCTATTAAGGCCACCCAAAGTTCAACTAGCTGGGGTCTCTGTCCATCAGTTGAGAAATGAGTGAAAAGGACAACATCAGATAAAGAAAGTTATGTACTCACCATAATGTTCCATCTGTGTTGTCAATTTCCATTCTTCCTCGACTTCCCACCCACCTGCCCCCACTCCCTTTCTTCTGGAAAGTCCTAAGAGTTCTCTTGGGAACCGTTGTTCCTTGTTTGAGCTCCAGCTTCCTTTTCTTCATTTATCTTTATTAACTTCCTTAAGTTATTGTCCCTTTATATATAGGGGCAGCAAACTCAGTCTGAGATATGTTAGGCTGGCAGTGCATTATGGTTAAAGGGAAGAGCTCTAGAGGATTTGATTTGAAGATCTGGTAGAAGTGGCCGAGTCAGTTCCAAGTCTTGGATCTGAACCTATTAGTTGATGAAGAATGAAAATGGACAATACAGATGGAACATTATGGTGAGTACATAACTTTTTTTGTTAATAATAGGCCTTTGCAGTTTGGAAGCATTGATTGGATATTGTTTTCATTCCTACCTGACATATATCTCATAGTTCCTTATTTTGTTCACCCCATGTTTTTAACTACAACACCTGGTAATGGTGTATGCATGTTTACAATACTAATAGCTGTATTGTGCATGCTGAGACCATCAACCTCTTGTATTCGAAATGGACGTGTGACTTTTGAAACAGAAGTCATCCAAGGTGGTTGTTTGGATTCTGATTTTGAAAAAGCCCCATTTTCAGCAAAAGGAAATACTTAATTTTCTTGAAAAAAGTGTTTCCTTTTCCTTCAGGATCCATAGTCTGTCAGAAATAAGCCATTTCTTGTGCCCTGTTTTCCTGCATGCATGTTGCTGGGAGGGGCTTGGTGCATTGTAAAAGATGGAAATTTATGGACTTTTCAGAAGTTATTTGCCTTTGGCTGACTGCTTTTGATGTGTTGTGCACTGAGTTGTGGCTAGTTAAAAACATCTCATAACCTTATTGTATAAACAGTTTACTACAGTAATGTTTTTATTTTATTCATTGGCTGATCAGGTAAAAATTACTAGACTAAAGTGTCCCTTTTCATGGGAATCTGAGAGCTCTGTCTGGTTAAATGACTTGCTTAGAGTTACACTGTGGGCAAAGAGAGGCAGAAAGAATCAAGCCCTGTTTCCTGAGCTACAGGGAGAAACTTAATAGCTTAGATCTGTAATCTTTTCTGTAAATGTAGAGTTCTTTGTACCTTTACGCATAATGTATTTGTATTGTGTGCATGTTGGGGGATAACATTGCAAATGCCAAGCATTTTGTTTTCTGTTGTAGCTGATTTGACACATCAGCTGTTTTACACTAATACCTTGTATCATGTTGGCTGATTACTGCAGGCTAGTCTATGGCAAGTCTTACAGCATACCTATAACGCTTACAGTGTATATTACTAAAAAAGATTGTGATGGTTTTTATTATTTGTTTGGTTCTATGTTGCCCTCAAAACAGAAGTTGCCCATCTTTTTCTTAATGCTAATAGGTTCATTGGTTCATAAGTAAGTACTAGGCAATCCGTCTGCAGAGCAGTACAAACTTAGCCAAAAACCCTATTCAAAAGTTTCCTTTCGCTTCAAAAAGCACAAGACAAGATAGACCAAAGGAGAATCTGAAGCTGCCCATCCATTTATCTAGGATGACCTTGGAGGCAGCAAGGATGATATTCTGCTTGACATGCAGTGGAAGTTTGTTCCAGAGGTGATGGATGCATTGGGGTATAAAGCTATTACTCAAATAGGTCTTATTATTTATTTATTTATTTATTTATTTATTTATTTATCATACCTGTTTCTATACCAATTTCTTTATCTGTGGGCCAGTGCAGATGAACTGTGTGCACATTACATTGCTGTTTCTACACATATTTCAGATTCACATATTAGTTGAGGGCCCTGGAGTGTGTGTTGTGCCTTTCACATACATCTACTGTGACATTCTCTGTGTGCATGTTTCTTGGCAACTGGGGAAACTATCCATGACAGCATGACACTTGAGGGGCTTGTCTGGGCCAGACTGCAGAGTGTGGATGTCTAGCTTGCATCTATTTGTAGGACTGGGGCTGATCAACACAGCAATTGTACACCTTTCATAGTTATACACATAATACTAGTATTTCTATTCAGGTTTCTTTACCTGTGTGCCCTGTATGGAAAATGTTTGAGTTACAGTACATTATTTTTTTATTTAGATTGCAGTTTGCAACTGTAGAACCAGACTGAGATGTTAGTGGCAGTTCCTAGATTTGAACCGTGGTGTGTGTGCAAAATTGAACTACAGGCCTAGTCCTTATCAGACTGAGTTACTGAGGAGGTGTTGTGTGTTGCTTGTGACATTTCTATTTAGTACATATTTTTGTGCACAGTACTTTTATTATGACATATTGCATTACTTGTTTCCCATTTTCAGTACAGATTATGCATACACAACAGATATTGGTATCACTGTTTGTGAAACGTGCACATTAGCTGGATTGCACATTTGACTGTTTTACAACTATACATACTGCAATTTAGATTCCTGAGTACACAGTGTAGGTTTTATTTTTGCACCTGTTAGCCTTATGCATTTTTTCAGTACATTCACAGCTACATACAGCCAAAATTGAAAGGTTAGCACAGCAAACAAGTAAAACACATTCTGATGGAAATATGTACTGTTGCTTTTTTTTTCAGTTATTTGATATGCCCATTCTAAAGTATGCAGATAAGCAGTGCTAAATCAGTTCACCTCAGTTAATGCATTCTGCAGGACATACACATTTCTATTTTTCAGGTACAAGTGAGATGACACACACCAGTGTTTGGGATCACCTTTATTAGTTTTGACATACATATCTGTATACAACTCAGAAATCCACAGTTACTATTCCTGCATGATCTGCACAGGGGAATGCTTTTCATTTCTGACTGTTACAGTAGCCCTGACATGGCACTTTCTTTGCAGGTTCACTCAGACACACTCATACATATTCTAATATTTCTCTCTCCTGCATATTGTACCTTGTTTGCTACTGATAACTGTATTACACAGCAGCTGGGAATACTCCATTGTAACACAGGCAGCCTGACACAGGCATTTATTCCTGACTTTTACAGCACAATTATATATACAGGCAGTACTATCATTACTATAATTTTGATTTCTTACTGGTAATAGTACGGGATATTCTGTACTCATCATACTGATGACACAGACAGGCCAGTTGCTGGGCATGAGCCTCAACATTCTGGGACCACTCCACAGCAGCTATATGGGGAGACATCACACATTAATCACACCTGCATAGTCACAAGTTGAACATTTCCCATACTTAGAGATATATAAGACTGCATACTTACAGACAGGTGGGACATCCTGCGCTCGAGCTTCTTGGATCCACTCGTCCAAGAGTGCACTCCTCCTATGCTTCAGGTTATTATGGTGATGACGTACCTGCTCACCATTCCGCCGGGGTATGCCAGTGGCACTGGTGAGATCACGTGCAAGCTGGTCTCAGGCCTCTGCTTTGTACTGCAAGCCCGGTACTGGCCCTGCAGCAGCCTGCCATCATGGTTTTTAACTAGGAGCCCAACCATGACCCTGGACTCCTGGATGCCCCAACCAGAAGCGAACACCTTCACTAATGCCAGACATTTTGGTCCTGCTGTGAGAAATCCCAAATGGTTATGGCTGTATTCCCGCCTGTGAGGTTTAAATAGGGCAGTTTTCCTGCACTTTTTCTTGATTGGCTAGTTTTAATATGCTGAACTATGCTTAGCTCAGCGCAAATCCGCATAGCAATGCTTACACCAGCTAAGCAGAGATGAAAGCAGGTAAGCAATGCTTACAGTAGCAAGGATTCCTTAAATCTATTTTTTTTCCTTAAATTTACAAATTATTTTTTACATTTATATTTTACATATTTCCACCCCTACTGTGCTATACGTGAACCATATGATTGGCATCTATCATTCAAATTCCTTAAAAGTTTATTAAACAATTTGGCTGAGGGGGGATTCGAACCAAGCATATTCTACATGCTATACCATGGCAGTACCACTATGCTACAGCAGCTTGATGACATTTTCTATCACAGTAGCACTTGTCTATCATTTTCAGGATTTCAGCCAGGCTAAGCATAGCGGTGCACCACGCAAACAAGCTGCGCACTGCTTAAACTTCGGATTTATTTGATGAAACAAAATTAAATTTTTTAAATTTTTATTCCTTTCCAGTTGCCCTACTGCCTCCATGCATATAGGGCAAGAGTGCATAGATTTGGGGGTGTGCACTTGAAAGCTGTTGTCTTCTAGTTGTTTGTATATTTTTTTTCTTTTTCAGTGTCTGCAGACACTGAAATGTTGCTATTTACATTTCAGTGTCTGCGGACACTCGTTTACTATATAATGTTAGAGCCAGGCTCTAATATTATAGAGATTGATACTCATCTGTGTCAGAAAGTGCCGTACAGCACTTTCTGATTGAAGGGGGCGTGTTACATGTGCAGGCACTGCTAACACATGCCCTCTATACTCGCTCCTGGTTCATGTCCGTTTAGATTAGATAGCAGAGTGCCTTTATGCATATGCAAGGCACACTGCTATCCTAAACAGAAACAAACCACTCCGTGCAAGTAACAAAACAGTACTATGCCCATCCGAATGATCTGTACTGCCCAAAATCATAATACGTATGTAAGAATACATGCTATGCATCCTCCCCTCCAAAGTAATGGATGAAATCTATAATGTCCCACAGGATTGCTGAAGCATATCCTTTTCAACATTTAGACAAGACATTCTGATATTTTGAAAAATATGTGAATGGATGTCAAACCAGGTGCCTTACTGTATGGACTGATGTGTTTTGAAAAAGGTTGCAATTGCTTCTGATGAACTGGTGGTGTAAGCCTTAACATCATCAATCAAGGTTTTCCTGTATTTGTCATACCAAAAAATTTAGTACATTAGCCAGGCACTTAGAAAGGTGACAAAAGGGACATAAAACTGGAAAAGTGTTGTAAGAAGAGTAAAAAGCAATTTGAACGTAATCAGATCTAGTATAGGGAGTGGTATAGACAGTGCAGTTAGGAGGTCAGGAATAGTGAATCTGAGGGGACATTTTATTTACCTTTTATTATCTGGATTAGTTCCACCATGCTACTGGTCTCTTTACAGGGGAAACCTGATGGGGTATTTATACTGACTAGGGGAAATTTGACTAAGTCACTGGGTAACTTTCCAACCATTATTATATGATGGTGGAGGAGCTGTGAGCTGTGATGGAACCAGCTAGTACTAAGAAATCCATCATGCGTGAAAATAGTATGGAAAATAGTATTCCTACTTAAAGAGATTGTTACTTCTTTAGCAACTGAAGAATTTGATGAGAAGGTCATGAAAATAACGATTTTAGAAGAAACTAGTCCTAAAAGTATTATTCCTTGGAGTACAGTAATAGAAAATCATCTCTTGTAGACAAGCCAGTTGCAATTTCTGTTTCAAGACAACAGGATGATAGTTTTTTCAGTCTTCCTGCAGGGGAGATAGTTTCGAGGCAAGCCATAGTGTCTCTAAGAAACAAAGGAAGTGCTCTTTTGCTAATGTTTTGGAACAACAGTCCATAGAGAAGACAATGGTATCTGGAAAATTAAACAAACATGTTGCTCATATTTGGATTAAAATGATGCTTTTATTAATCCGTATGTACTATGGGACACAAATATGCAATCTTTGGGTTTTATAATTCAAGATGTTAGGACCATAATAAATATCAGTACTGAAAGTTTTGCAGATATATGGATGTCATTCATCCACAATGAAAAGACCAATCAAAGTGGTTGAATAGAAAAATATTGCAAATTGATGGTCTTGTCATGAGCAAGATCATGGTACAGTAGGGACTGGGTATTTGTCCTTTCTCCACTATAGTTCTGTCTTGGAATTAGTATGTATAAGTTGTGGAGGTTGTGGGGGGGTGGGGGCACAGAGTGGGGCTTGCCCAATGCAAGAATAAATTTAAAGCTTTTTTGTTTCTTTCAATTTTTTTAATGTGTTTGGTAAGCTGTATTTCAGACAGATTTGTTAGAGTACTTTGTACTCAATGTTTTTTCTTCAAGGAGTTAATACAGACTCATTTTTTACTTGGTATACAAGTTTACAATTACTTTTGTCACTGGTAAAAAGATAACTTTTTTTTTTTAATTTCAAGCCTCCATTTAAGTCTTAAATACTGGATTTCTTTGCAGTTCTATACAGTAGATATTGATGTAAGTATTATTTCAAAGAAGTGTAACTGCATTTGCTATGCATGAAACTGTAGATGAAAAGGGAATTTTTAATAGGGGGGTGAAAAGCATGTCTTTAAAAATTCTGGATAACATGATTGTACATTTACCAACTGCAGGTCGCAGAGGAAGCCTGTGTTACAAAGAACAATCAGAAACATGCTTTCCTACTTTTGCTGTCAGAAATGTGGGGAGAATGTGTGATGAAATCTTCTAAATGTGTATGTGGGAAGCACAAGTGGTTTGACTGCCCTAATATCAAGCTTGTAAATATTTCTCCAAATGCAGTATAGCCCATATCAGTTACTTAGCATGAGTTAGGAAGAGAAGGGGATGTCAAAGACAGGCAGATCAAAGACTGGAATTGGATAGTGAAACAGCAGAACTGTGTGTATGTGTGTGTGTGTGTGTGTGTGTGTGTGTGTGTGTGTGTGTGTGTGTGTGTGTGTGTGTGTGTGTGTGTGTCTAATGGGGCATTAGAGTGCAGAATGAAGTTTGAAGCAAACATAGTTTGAGTGAAGATGAATGAGAGGTCAAAGAAAAAAAATGTCCAGGGAAGGAAAAGTAAAGTGAAAGGATGTGTCTAATGTTTCTATCATCATCACCATCATAATCATTACCATATCCCCCTTATTCCCATTTTTCTACATGGGGTCGGGGTGTGCTGCTAACTGTTACCATCTTTCTTGATTCAGTGTCACACTCCTGCCTTCTTCAATGCTCATGCCTGTCTGTTGCAGATCTTCTCTTACATAATCCATCCACCTCTTTGCTGGATGCCCTTCTTTCCTCTTACTTCTTCCTGTCTGTCCCAAATCTTCTTCACCAGATTGTCTTCTGCTTTTCTACACATGTGCCTGAACCACAGTAATCTGTTCACTTTGGTCTTTTCTGCAGTTGGAGCTACTCTGGCTTCTGCTCTTATGTCCTCATTTCATTATCTGTCCCACAATGTGCATCCTACCACCCTCCTCTGGCACTTCATTTCCATCACCTCTAGCTTTCTGATCTGCTCTGCCTTTACTGCACATGTTTCTGTACCATACAGTAGTACTGGTTGCACCACTGTTTTCTACACCTTACTTTGCAGCTTCTTTGGCATTCTCCTGTCATGCACTACACCTAACACTGTATGCTAGTTGGCTGCAGCACCTCTGATTCTAGCTTTGAACTCTTCATTCACCTTCCCTTTTCCTCAACCACCCCTCCCAGTATTTTGAGTGGATTTAGAAAGATTGGTCATAATTAAATTAGTGCAAACTTTGAATTCTAATGTTATAACATTTAAAAACTGTGGATAGTTGGGGTTTTTGATTGTTAGGCAGGGATACATGCTAGAAATATCACACAAATAGCGACAGTCAAAGGATAATGTGTCAAACCAAGGAATGGGTTGATGTTAGATGTCTTTACCTGGAACAATTTTATTGTGAAAAATCTACAGTGGTGCAAAGTGTGAGGATAAGTTTGAGGCATTTAATAACTCAGAACAATATGTAACTGTGGACATGTCCATTACACTGTTGAGAGATCTGAACTGTGACATGAGTGGCAAATGTAAACATATGCTATGAGATGTAAAGATATGTCAGGAAATGATGCAGGCATAAGGTTTGTTGGTAGGACATAATAGGGGGTACACATGCAAAAGGGGGCATTAGGATAGGTATTAACTATTTTCTGTTTTAGATTTTCTGAAGGAAGTGGCCAAGTAGGTTTTGCAGACCATTATGCAATATGAAGAATATTTTGACCAGTTATAACTAAGATGCTGCTGGAGCAGGGACTAAAGAGACTTGCAGTGGGGTAGACAGACATTGAAGAGTCGAGAATAAAGTTAATGCATTATGGAAGGCACATTCTGCTATGAAGGAACTACCGATATAAATGAACTGTGGCTAGACTTTAAACACAAATATAAAACTGACTGGAACAGGAAAAGGAATGTCTTAAAGAAAAAAGAGCTTTGATTTGAGATTATACACAGATGTGGAATACATATTTAGGGCAGAGTAAGATATTTTTCATGCTAGCATGGAAAAGATGAAAACTTTTCTAAGAAATCAAAAATATATTGCAGGGATGAAAAGAGAAGATCATGCCTTCCCTTGAAGTTTCAACTCACTTAGGAAATAAGTCCGTTAAGTCAGGGTCTTCAGAAATCATAGAGTTATAGGTGGTCTAGAATGCATTTTAGAGCACCATTTTCCCAATTTTTAAATCCAGTGGTGTCCTGAGGCTTAAAGTTAAAAGCTGACAAATTAGTAGCTCACAATAAACAAGCAAGACACAATTGTTGAGAAGCTACACAAATCCTGTCTGGGAATACTGCCTGTCTCCCTACCCCCCAAAAAAATAAAATAAATAAATAAAAGACAGTCACTGCCTGAACATCCCTCTGGCATTAGATTGAGATGAAAGCAGATGTTCATATGGCCACAGTCATGTATTTTAAGTGACTGTTAACATACATATACATAGCATGCCTCCTCACCCCTTCTCCCAAAGGCAGTCACCTGTGTATGTAAATGATGTGTGACTGTGAGAAAAGTGAAAAAATAATTTATTACAGTAGCCTATTCCACTTTGCTGCTCCTAGACAGTACACTGCCTCTACACTAGCCATAGTAATCTTCTCCGTACACCTCTGAGGTCTGTGACTGTAAGAAAGGTAAAAGTAACAATGACACCACTGCCCCCAGTACAAACACAAGCTATAATGACCTCCTGTGCCTCCTCTAAGGTTTGATTGTGATGACAATTGTGCAGTTATAGAGGGGGGGAGAGATTGTTCCATAATCTGGATTTGACGCAGGAGAATAGTGGTTCTCCCGCTGAGTTCTTGGGTTTGATCACTCGAAGTAGATTTGTGCTGCTGGAGCGTAGTGGTCTAGTGGAGCAGTAGGGCTGGAAAAGGTTTTGAAGGGATGGGACATTAAGAGGATGGTTTACTATCTTCTAGGCAAGAACGAATTGATTCAGGTGAAGAAGTTGAGGGAGTTCAAGCCACTCAAGTTCTCTAAGTGAGATACAGTAGTGGCTGAGATAAGCTGCACCAGTGGCAAACTTAGCAATTTTATTGTAGCAAACCTTGAGCTTATTTAGGTCTGTTTGTCTAAGGTAGGTAAGTATAGGAGAGGTGTAGAGTAAAGTGGAGCTTGGGTGGGAATTGGCAGCAGAAATTCTGGCTGTCATGGTGAGGAATTGTTTGTTTCGGTACAATGCACCTAGTTCTTTGTGAAACTTTTTTATGATAAGAGAAATGTGAGTGTCAAATCTGATATTGTTATCAGTCTCAACACCAAGTAGTTTGGTTTGTTCTGTTGGGGAGATGACGGTATTGTCTTTGGCTAGAATATTAAAGTGGGGGATAATTGGGTTAGATTTAGTGGGTTGGAAGATAAGGAGTTTAGTCTTGCTTGGGTTGAGTAATAACTGGGCATTAGATAGCCAGTTTTCTACAGATGAAAAGGCTTCCTGTATGATCTTGTGAAGTTCAGGTATAGTTGTGGCTGAGCAGAAGAGGGTGGTGTCATCTGCATACTGTATAAGAGGAGCATGCTTGGTGGCTGTGAATAGATCATTGGTGAAGAGTGAGAATAGTAGGGGACCAAGGATGGAACCTTGGGGAACACCGGGTGTTACAGGAAGTCAAGGAGATAGGTCATTATGCCAGACAACTGATTGTTAGCAGCCAGTTAGATAGCTGTCAAACCAATCAGTAGCTGTTTGGGAAAAGGATAGGTTAGTGAGAACAGAGATTAGTAGTTTGTGTGAGACCATGTCAAAAGCCTTGGATAGATCCAGAAATATAGCAGAGGAGAACAGGTCATTATTTTTATGATAAAGGATAGTGTTAGTGAAAGACAGCAAGGCGGTAGTAGTGCTGTGGTAAGGCCTGAAGCCATGCTGGGTACTGGAGAGGAGAGGATAGCTATGGAGCAGTAAATGGGAAGTTCAGTGGAGGAGCCTCCTTTATGGAGGGGAATGATGTGGCTTCTGTGGCTATTTTAGGTATTCAGAGGGGAGATTGTGAGCTGCAAGTTTTGTAGGCTTAAGTTTCACTGGAAGTTTTTTTTATATATGAAGTAGGTACTGATGGAAAAGAAAAGACTGTGGGCAGAGTATTTGGTTTTGATGTAGGGAGGGTGGGTAGAGGGTTGTGTGGTTTAGTCAGAGACAGAATGGTTTCAGTAAAGTGTTTGTTGAATGAGTCAGCAATACTGCTGGAGGAAGGGGGAGTGGTAGGTATGGGGGTGCCTACTTTACTTGGGTGGAGAATGGAGTTTATTTTGGACCAGAACTGCTTATGGTTGTGATGGGAGGAGTTTGGGCAGAATGATAATATTAGGTTTTATCTTTTTTTATTTGCTTTTTGACCTTGTTGCGCAACTCTAGGAATGACTCTCTGGGGGGGGGGGTGTTAAGTGCCAGTGCTCTCAGGCCTTATCTCTGATTTTCATTAGTGCCCTGGTGCTTTTTTGTAGCCAAGGGGAGTACTGTGTTTTGACTTTGGCATTTCTTATGGAAGCATGTGTGTTTAGGATGTTTAGGAAGGTGCTATTGAAGAAGTGGACAGCTTCATCCAGTTTGAGGTACTTTTGTGGTGTCCAATCACATTTTTGAAGGGATGAGATAAAGGAGAGAGGGTTAAAGTTTATCCTATTTCAGATTTGTCTATAGATGATAGGTTTAGCACAATTTGAGTGGTGTCTCAGAAGGAATGTTGGAGTGTGGTCATTGAAGCTGTCTGGTAGACAGCCAGCTACGTATGATTGAGGATCTTTATTGACTAATATCTAGTCAAGAGTAGTATGTTTGTTAGAGGTTTTATTTATCTGGGTAGTTGACTGTATTAATTGGGAGAAACCATTAAGGTTTAAGTGGTGAGCTGGGTGATTGCTACTATAAGATAGCCAGTTGATATTAAAATTACCTAGGATTATGGTTTCCTGGGGTAGGGAATGGTTAGCCCAGTTCAGGAGGTTTTCCATGGGTGGGATGTTCTGGCCAGGTGGGAAGCAGCATCCTATGATGTTGATTATTTTATTTGGGTTTAGTTTGAGGTTGGCATACAGGATTACTTCATTTCCAATGTGTGTGTGTGTGTGTGTGTGTGTGGGGGGGCAGATGCGTTTAGGATCTGGATGTTGATGTGGTGTTTAAACATTAGAGCCACACCACCCCCTTTCTTAGATAGTCTATCTACTCAAAGAATGTTATAACCCAATGGAAGTATTTCCTCACTTTTGATGTGAGGTTTGAGCCAGGTTTCAGTCAGGATGAGAATATCAGGAGAGTATAAAGCTTTGTTGGCATTTACGTCATGGGTTTATTAGTTATACTTCTGATATTTAGACATATGAACAAGAGGTCAGATGGCTTTCTGTTGGATGTTAGTCGTGAGAAGGAGCAGCTATTAGGCAGATTTTTAGTTGAAGAGTTGTTAATGGTAGGACCAGGGTTAAGGTGGTTATCACCACTGAGGGCTAATTTAGATAGGGCACTAAATATAAGTTTTATAAATCTGATAATTAACCTGTTATATTTTTCCTCTGTCTTCCAAACAACCTACAGCAACCTTTTGTACACACATCTGAGCAGGGTTGGTTTTAGAATGGGTTTGGCTGTGGCTGAGGCCACCACTAAGTCCAAGTCAAAATCCATTTACAAAGTCTGGTGTGTGAGGGCCACCAGACTCTTAGAAGTTCAAGTGTTTGAATGTTCTATGATATATTTTATGTCTTACTTTTGAAATATAATTACTTGTTAACTTAATTTTTTACTGCTACTCAGAAGAGTTATATATGAGCCAGGCGTGTGTGTGTGTGTGTGTGTGTGGTGTGTGTGTGGTGTTTGCGTATGTGTGTGTGTGTGTGTAAGCGCGCATGCACAGGGAAAATCTGTGTTTTTTTTAAGCAGAGACACACACGTGTGCATACACTGCTCGTTCACCTTCAGGGAAAAGGGTGAATTCTGTCTCACCTGCTGCATGTTTCTGAGGTGTTGGAGTTTACCAGAGCACATGGATAGATGCACATAAAGACAAGGAGGGTTTGCAGGCTCTGCACAGAAAAAAACATAGCCAGGAAAACACTGTGAAGTAGCAGTGCTGCTTCCTGTACCTCACATCCTCTTCCTGCTAAACCATCAATTACAGTCACCTTTCATGTGAAAGGTCTATGCTTGTGATGGCAAATGAAAACTAGTGGCCAGCTTGTTACACATTCCCTCCCACTACATACACACACAGAAGTGTAATAGCAATGCTGATGATGTTTGTGCTAGAAAGTGAACAGTTATAGCTAGCTTGTTACTCATACTGTAATACACACACACACACGCACACACACACACACACACACACACACACACACACACACACACACACACACACAATCATAAGTCATAGCAATACTAATTTTGTACTTATTTCAGCAAATATCAATACATTGTACAACACTGGTGCTGCCACACCAGATCAGAGACTGTTGTTTAACAGCTGTCAAACAACAGCAGGACTAGGTCACTTTTATTTACTCATTGAGGAGTAATGTATATCTGTCAATGTCCCCAATTTTGCCTCATAATTTTGCTCTGTCCCTCGTAAAAAAGTTTGATTTGCTGATAAATCATCAAGATTACAGACAATAAATCCAGACATTAGAGTTCTATACTTTTTATTGCCCAAAATGTGTTATTCCATTAACATTTTAAGTGATTAAAGTCATAATTATGAAGTGCTCCTGGGTTTGAGCCTTTATTCTGCTATTATTTTTGGCCTTGCCCAGGATTCTTGAGTAAAGAATTTGAGAGTTTTAGTGTCTGGTGTTTTGCCAGTATTTATAAACTCCATGAAAAAGAAAACCAACTTCAAAGATCGGAAGCATCAGCTCTTCTTAAATTCTAAAGTACGAACTGAGATTGGTCAGTCTGGGATGCTGATCTCTAGCACTTACCTTGCTTATGTTCATTCACTGATCATCAGCTTTATCCTAACAGGGTTATATCACAACCCTTCTTCAGACAAAGATCATAATCAAAAAACAAATACATTTTTCCTCCTCATTTTTCCCCAATGAGCAGCAGC
The DNA here is from genome assembly GCF_019279795.1 of Protopterus annectens. Lineage (NCBI taxonomy): Eukaryota > Metazoa > Chordata > Ceratodontiformes > Protopteridae > Protopterus > Protopterus annectens. Next base: position 120,327,612 of record NC_056725.1, read on the forward strand.
TTTTGTAGGGGCCTGACACAGTCAAGGATGATTAAGGGGCCCCCTGCAGCCATGGGTATTACAGGTTCCTAAAGCTAGCAATTATGCTTGTTTTACTGTAGAGAATGTTTGCCAGCAAGAATTAAATTATGTCAAGGGCACTATGTCAGTGATGAAAAATTTAATGAAATTGTGAGGCCTGTTACTTGATAAAACACTGTTACTATAACCAGAAATATGTTGAATTTTAAAAGCGTATAAAGTTATTACTTCCCCACTAGTTTATTAAGTTCCCAAGATTGCAGTACTAGCTTTTATTGGTTTGACAAATATGTAACACAATAACAAAGTAAGACACCTTGCTGTGGTTGCGAGCCCCCTGAACCAGACCCCCCGGAGACCACAGGGTTCGCTGGTGCATAAAGCTGGCTAGGGCTAGCTGTTATGGGTTGCGATCGGTAGGTGTTGATGGTGTGAGAGTGCAATGTGAGTATTGCTTTACGAAACAGTGAGAATATAGTGGATTTATAAATGAATGCCAGTACTGCATTTGTAGTCATGGTAGAAGGACCAAGTGTGTCAATGCATGGTACAGTAATTGTTGCAAACAGCTTACTACAGTTGCAGAAAGTATAATTTGCTACAATTACTGGAGTGTAGGGAGACTTTGCTTCTCAACTTTAAGATGAATGAGGTGGCAGTTTGTCAAACTGTACAGGGCACCAGATGACCTAGATACTGTTCTGGTTGCATAGATTATAAAACAAAGTAAATTTATTCTTGACTGACAAGCTGTGACTTTACTGACAAATGCAATGGTAAAAATCAAACAAAGTATGCACTACTGAATGATTTATGTTATACTAAAACAAAGGAAAAATGGATTTAGTTCACGGTTGGCAGACCATTTTATACCTATGTAGTCGAAAGTGGTACTCCTCTAGCACGATGTGATGGTGTTTCCTATTTTGACTGTCATACAGCAAACCTGTGTTCCACATTGGCCTCTAAAATATAGTGAGGTATGAACTTTTCCCTCAGGTGTGTGTGTGTGTGTGTGTGTTTGAGTGTAGCTAAGAGTAATGAAGGGATGAGAACTTAGTTGGCTCTATCACTTCCAAAATAACGTTTCCTATTTTTATTTTAAATATTTTCATTACTTTTATTTTAAATATTGTTATGGTATTTTATTTACAGGAATAAACACAGTAAATAAAAGAAATAACTATATTCACAAATGTCTACATCAATAATTACTATATACTTCATTAACATTTATTAAACAGCCAAACAGTATAAACTAATCATAGAAACATATTAATATTTCTTTTTTAAAAAAGTTGAAAATCACTGTATTTTTCATAGTCAAAATGACCGACATCGGTATTGCTTCATAGTGCTCAACCTCTTATCACAGGAATCAGAAACAAAGGTCCCAAATCGACACTTTTTTTTTAATATTGGTGCTACAAACGTAGAAAGTTAACTGGATAAAAGGGTATGAGTTAATGTCTATTTTCTGAAGTAAAGTATTTAGCTGAATTTCTATTTATTTTTATTGTAATCCTCCATATATTCAAAAATATAGAAAAACAGTTTTAAAAATGTCAGAGGACAATTTTAAGCCAAAATCGGGGTGGATAACATTAAAAGTTACAGACAGATACGAGGTACATTCTTCAAGAATAGTTCCAAGGCGTGTGTGTACTCCTTAGCTCCCACTGGCGGATCCTTCATTTCTGGATATGTTGCAAGTGTTGCTATGGGAACGGCCCTGCTCTACATACACAAGCGAGCCCGGTCGCCTGCTACTCAGAAAACAGAGTACTGTGTCAAAAAGTCATACAAAATTTGTTTCTCAGGAGATACTACAGCTTATTGCCTCGTGAAATCAGAGCCACAACTGGATTTTCAGACCCCGCGATACACAACGGTAAAAAAATGAATAACTCACCCTCCAGACTGGATCCCGGCGGAATCCGAATGATAGATGTGAACAGCAACTCCGCATTGCGATCTTTCTCGCCTGTCACCTCAGGTATTAGGTCTGCCTCTGAGGTATGTAGTACATGTACATGTATTGTAGTAACTGCGATATATTCTGTATTTGCATGTGGTTTTGCTAGAAGAAGGAAAGGAGTCATTAATGCGTGACAAAGATATGTGTAGCTTGCTTGTATTTTAAGATACACCAATTTGTGTTGCGATTTGTTTTTGTATTATTTGTAGGTGTCTCCACTGGAGAGCAGATTCTCACATCTAACTGGCACTGTAACCCGTTCATTTGCATTCATCTTCCATTGCTGAATATGTGCACAGAGGCACACACACTTATTTTGTCGTGATTTTCTGTTTAGCAGGGCATGCTGATGCTGTACTACTTAGTTAAACACTGTTTTAATCCGAAAAGCGTTTAAATCCCCTTCGTCGACCTGCTTTGAAGCTTTGCATCAATGAGTAATATTTTTCATTAAGTATATCAAGGTAATTCTGTTTACGAAACTTCGCTGTATAAAGTTACTTTGGATGCCTGAACTTCGTGGTATGCGTGAGTAACCGAACTTTTGGACTTAAATAAGTGGAAACAAACAATTATGGACAAGTAAAAACAACTCGACATACTTGCCATACTCTCAAGTGCGCAGCGGAGAACATAATTTACTTGCTTTTGGCATAATGTACTTTACAGCTTTGTTAAACATTTTTGTGAACCATGTCTTTGCATTAATCATTTTTATCATTTAGTGTTAAACCAAAACAGTTTACATGATAAGCAAAGAGCACACAGATGCATTTTTTCATAAGTATTCAATTAATTTCAAATTATGGAAGGTAGAATCGTGTTTTATACGTAATATATCTATCTATCTATATATATATATGTGTGTGTGTGTGTGTGTGTGTGTGTGTGTGTGTGTGTGTGTGTGTTTATAAAAAGTGTATGTGGCTGTATTATTCACACACTCCTGTATATATATATATATATATATATATATATATATTAATATATATGTATTAATATATATATATATATATGTGTGTACACACAGGCAATATACAGACAGACACACACACACACATACACACACATGCACACACACTCCTGACAAAGTATAGAAATGTATAAGTTAAATTGGCAGAGATGTGGGGCATTGCCTTGAATCAGTAGTTGACCTTAGGTAAAGAGATAGGTACGAGGAGGCAGGTGTGTGTGTGCCTGTGGAGACCATGCTTAATTTGCTACCAAAGTGGTGGTATTGGTGATGCTGTCAAGGAGTATATTAAGGCCAATATTTGGACTCAGATCCCTAAAATTGCATTTTCTCTTTTTTTAGACACGTTGGTCGAAAGCCAGGTTACTCACTACAGTCATCCCCAAATTCGTGATTAATGTGTCTACTTTTAGGGGTTTCTTTTATCAATAACGTAGGCTTCTTTGGGTGGTTGACTTCCCAAAAATTACTTATATTATACAATGTTTTGCACTGAGTTTTAAGCTGTTGACTTTTGCACCAGTTATTTGTGTGTGTTAGACATTCCTGTAAGATGTTAGTATCTTGGGGCATTTCTATGATTGCTCCTAGCTTACAATCATCTGCAAACTTGGTATGCCAGATGCACTTGACATTGGTCTTGGCTTCTGAAAAATAGATGCCAAAGAGGAGTAGACCCACCACTGAGACCTGTAGGACACCACTGTCGACCAGCCACTTTGTGGATGTGGTCTCTCTAGTCCTAACTTCCTGAGTCCTGTCTGCGAGTCAGCTGACTATGCATTGAGTTACATATGGGTTTATGCCTAATTTTGTCAGTTTGTTTACAGTGTCCAAGTGGGGTATTGTATCAAATGCCTTAGCTAGGTCGAAGTAGGCAGTATGATATCCATTGCCTTGATGACCTTCTCAAATCATCACATACCAGGATTATTTACCACCGTCTCTGCAACAACCACTTTAGAACAGTGCAAAGCCCTAGTAAGATTGTTTCTATTATACTAAGAAAATGAGCATGATTTGACTTACTAATGAAACTGCAAGTGTTTTGCAAATGGCCCTTTTAAGAGTGATCACAAAACATGATAAGCACTTGGCCACAAATAACAGTCTCAGTGGGGGAAAAACATTTTAGCCAGGGAGCCCCTCTGTCTCCCTATTGGGAGTAGACTGTACCCTACATTATTTATATTATATTATATTATATTATATTATATTATATTACATTGCATTATAACAGCTCTGCATCTATGCATTACATCTCTGTTGGTAATTAGTGTGTGAAACTCAAGCCTTGGCACCTGCATGATCATAATAGTTAAACTGTTTAGAAGTGCATCATTACCATATTGTGAAAGTTGTTGCTTACCAACACATTGGCACTATGTGCCACTCTTTGCATTCAAAAACTGAGCACATCATCATGTCTTTAAACTTTCATGACTACCATATTTCAAAACAATGCAGCTATACAGTATTCTGAAACTCTTTTATTACCACATTTTAGAGATATGCATTTCTGTTAAATTTCTCATGTGTCATTGTAGCATTTATAGCTCATCCATCACTGCTACAATCTAAAGCTTTAACATTTTATATCACTGTTTTATTCCAAAAAAAACACATTGTCCTCTGCAGTTTAATATTATGCTTCCATGTCACACTCCAAAATGTGTCAGCTTCCGAGTTTCAATGTTATATTTCATTAGCATTTTTTAAACTGGTACATTCTGTAATGGATGCATATTCTTCACTAAAGGTCCCCACTTTTTATTTGCTCATGCCATGCACATCCCTCATTTATCAAACAACCACAATTCCACCAAACACCTTTGATTTAAGCACACACACATACAAATATATATCTGTAATATATGTATGTATCTCTCTCTCTCTCTCTATATATATATATATATGTATATATTGTATATAAATGTATGCACACGCGCGCACATACATCATATAGCTTTAAGAATGGGTGCATCTTTAAGGAGTTGTGTGTAACACAGTTTTGTTTCTAGCTCATGCCAGTAAAGATGTTTTGCTATAAATTCATCTGGTATCTGTCTCATAACATAACCATCTCAACAGTTTGTATTAATGAGTACTCTACGGTGTTAGAATGGTAAATAATGCTTTTGGATTCATAAAGGAAATCTGAAGAGGGCAATTTACACAATAAGATGAAAAGAGTATTGCAGCCATGAGCAGTAGCTCTTGTTTTCAAATGTTGCCATTCAGAATTTTGTTTTTAACAGCAAGTCATGTTTTCACATTCTGTATTTGATAACCAATTGATACACTGATTTCTTTTCAACTAAATGATGAAGCCATTGCATCTACCAAAGTCTCTTGTTTTACAAGGAAACTTGTTGGAAAAGTAGAAGGTCTGGATCTAGAAGTTTGAGCTATATCTCATAATGAGTAAAACTTTGAAGAAGCCAAACTAGTTACAGTACAAGTACCTGGAAATATGCACGAGTCAAGTTAAACACCCAAAGTTAGATAATGCTATGTTGAAGGAGCAGATTTACCATTCTACAGAAAAAAATCAAAAACACCTGTATAGAACAGAACCAAGATTATCTTTACATAGACTGGAATCATGCATAAAACAGTTAAGACAGTAGATGTATAACCCTGTCAGATAAATAGGGATAAAAATAACTTGAAATGAAAATTCCAAAAGAAAACAGAAAAAAGCCCACCAAAGCAATCAGAATTATCCAAGAATGAGACAAATATTCAAAGTGAGTCATAGAACAAAGCAAGGCAATTACCTGTGACTGAGATGTTGAACTTGGTTCTCACCAACATGGGCGACGCTGCACCACTCCCATAGTATGTTTTTCCCTGTTGAGATCAGATCATCAGTCTGTCTCATTCAACATTTTTATCCCACCCAACCCCTCCTCAGCTGTAACTAGGCTAAAAAACTTCTCAAAAGTTGACTACAACCTCCTAAGGGAGGGGTATCAGCAGCTTCGCACCACTACCACCCTCAGAGGATGCAGACAACTATGCTGAACAGTATGCCAGTGTAGTATGCAAGCATCAATACAACTGCATGGACTCAGCCATACCCAACAGAACTAAAACCTGCTCCTCAAGGAAACACAAGCCTTTCTGGTGGACATCTTCTATCGACAGGCTTTACAACAAAAGGAAGAAACTGTTGTCCAAGGGTAAAAAGGAACAAATTCCAAATCAGCAAAACTCCCTCCTATGCCTCAACAAGCAAATTAGATCACTAGTGAAAAACTCCATAGCCAATTATAAGTTAAAACTACCCTCCGAAACAAAGGGAAACCACAAGTCCTTCTTCAGTTACGTTAGGAACCTCCATGGCAAATCTCAAGTTTGTTCTGAATTAGTACTTAATGGTACCAGTTACACTGACCCTGCTGACTTAGCCAACCTGCTAGCTGATAGGTTCAGTGCAAATGCCACCCCTTTGTTGCTCCCCAAAGGCCCAGTCAACATTCCTGATACTTGTCCCACACCTCACATCTCTGTAGAGCAAGTGTTAAACGCCCTATCTAAGGCAAAGAATACAGCTTCCATGGGACCTGATAGTATCCCAGGCTGTATTCTATTGAGCACCCTATTCAATCACAACGTAATTACAGGCTTCATTCCAGCAGAGTGGAGAACTGCCATTGTCATCTCCTTGCACAAAGGTGGTGCCATTACTGACCCGGGAAACTATCACCCATTAGCCTGACAAGTTTGATGTGTAAAGCCATGGAACGTATTATTATGGCTCTCATAAACAAAGACATAGGCAATCTCCAAGCACTTGACCCCACCCAATTCGGATATGTCAGGGGCAGATCTTGCCTATTGAACCTAGTTGACTTCTTTGAGACTGTCAGCAAGGCCCTGGATGAGGGAAAGTCAGTACATACAGCTTACCTTGACCTAGCTAAGGCCTTTGACACAATCCCCCACTCAGGCATCATCAAAAAGCTAACACAACTTGGTGTTAATCCCTTTCTCTTCAGATGGGTGGCCACTCCAGCTGGTTCACAGGTAGGACCCACAAGGTCCAAATAGACAGCACCATCTCTGACAGCAGACCTGTCACTAGTGGTGTTCCCCAGGGATCTGTCCTGGGACCCCTACTGTATGGCATGCACTTCTGAGAGGTCCAGGCAAAGACAAAGGGCCTGTGGCTGACCAAGTTTGCAGATAAGTATAAGTTGGGTGCTGTCATTGATCCCCAAATGATGTTAACATATTGCAAGAGGGTCTCACAGCTACAAATAACTGGTGCCAAAGGCATGGCCTTATGTTAAACACAAAAAAATGTATTATCATACCATTTGGTAAACACACAGCCCCTACTGATTACCAAATCAATGGCAACCCACCTAAGCACACAGTCCATGGTGAGAGACCTGGGTACTCAGGCTCACAACAATCTCACATTTGACCATTATGTGGCAGCAGTGGTTAGAAAAGCCTTTTACTTGGTTCATCTCATAAATAAAGGGATTCCATCCAGAAAAAAGGAGGTTATTACCTCTTTGTACTCCTCCCTCATTAGACTTGTAATTGAGTATAATGCCCCATTTGGTAAGTACCTCTCCAAACACCTGCACCAACTGGAAAGGCCACAAAAATACCTCACAAAGAGAATCCATGGCCTCCAACACCTGTCCAATGTGGACAGGGTGAAATCACTATCACTTTACTCAGTGTCATACAGATTGTTCAGAGGTGATTTGTGATTGCCTACAAGGTAATATTGGACCCTGCCCTACTAGAGATGCTCCATATCCATAAGTCTAACTCCTTACACATTACCCACTCGATAGGCCTAAATGTAATATGTGACATCATCAAAACCTGCTGGAGAGACAGGTTTGTCTCCCAGAGGCTGCCCCATCTCTGGAACGGACTTCCCATACATGTCAAACAGAGCACCTTGCAGACCCTTTTCAAGTGCAACATTGATGAGTGGATGGGAATCCACAAATTTGTCCCAGGGGTTCCACCTTTGTCCCTCATTGACAGGGGTGACAGATGCTGACTGAGGTTTCTTTTTTGGGGATAAACTCTTGGCTAGCCTAGTAAGGGCCCCAGGGCCTATCTCATCAGATGAGGGGTCAGCTGGCTCACAGATAGGACCCACAAGGTCAAACTCGGTGCCACCACCTCCGACAGCAGACCTGTCACTAGTGGTGTTCCCCAGGGATCTTTCCTGGGACCCCTACTATTTGGCATCTACATCTTATAGGTCCAGGCAAAGACAAAGGGCCTGTGGCTGACCAAGTTTGCGGATAACTATAAGCTGGGTGCTGTCATTGATTCTCCAAATGATGTTAACATACTGCAAGAGGATCTCACAGCAACAAATAAATGGTGCCAAAGTCATGGCCTTAAGTTAAATGCAAAAAATGTATTATCATACCATTTGACAAACACATGAACCCTACTGATTACCACATCAATGGCAACCCCCTAATCACACATCCCATGGTGAGAGAACTGGGTACTCAGGTTGACACCAGTCTCACATTTGACAATTATGTGGCAGCAGTGGTCAGAAAAAACTTTAACTTGGTTCATCTCATAAGGAAAGGGATTGCATCCAGAAAAAGGAGGTTATCTCTCTGTACTCTTCCCTCATTAGACCTATAATTGAGTATAATGCCCTGCTTGGTATGTACCTCTCCAAACACCTGCACCCACTGGAAAGGCCACAGAAATACCTCAGAAAGAGAATCCATGGCCTCCAACACCTGTCCTATGTGGACAGGGTCAAATAATTATCACTTTACTCGGTAGCATACCGATTGCTTAGAGGTGATCTGTGTCTTGCCTACAAGGCAATATCGTACCTTGCCCTATTAGAGATGTTCCATATCCATAAGTCTATCTCCTCGCACATTACCCACTCAATAGGCCTAAATCTAATATGTGACATCAACAAAACCTGCTGGAGTGACATGTTTGTCTCCCAGAGGCTGCCCCATCTCTGGAATAGACTTCCCATACATGTCAAACAGAGCACCTCGCTGACCCTTTTCAAGGGCAACTTTGATGAGTGGATGGGAAATCACAAATTTGTCCCAGGGGTTCCAACTTTGCCCCTTGTTGACAGGGGTGACAGGTGCTGACTGAGGTTTCTTTTTTGGGGATGAACTCTTGGCTAGCCTTGTAAGGGCCCCAGGGCCATTAGCGTAGTAACCTCCTGTGATCCTATGTACCTATATAAAGAATTTGGATGTGTAGAAACCAGGAAGATTCGAAAGACTGAAAAGTACTCAAAATATCTTTTTCCTGAAATGTTCTTGTTATTCATTGTAATAACAGTGGCATGCAATTATTATTTAGTGTAGGGGTCAGTTTCTTGAAATGCCATAAATAATAAATGCATAATACTGAGGACTGTAATCATGTTTCCAATCATAACTAACTTGTAGTGCATGGAGATATCTGGAAAAAGACAAAATCATTCAAGCACTTTGTTAGTGCAAGACCCAATCTTAACAACTGTTAAGTACCCCCTGCTTTACTTGGTAAGGTCAGGTATCTATCTCCATAGCCTTCCTCTATGCTGCTTTTATTTGGCCACGGTCCCTGCCCTGTTGGAAGCCTAATATCACCCGCACCTCAGTTTCCAGCACAGGACGTGAACAAAGCTATTTCCCAGATATTTCCAAAAAAAGAAAAGTATGCATTTGATGGTCATCTGCTTTAGCTATTTAAACCTGTCTTATCACTGTTAGGTGGTTAGAGTTACGCTCCCTACCAGGGTCGCCAGCAGCCCCTCCTCACTCAGTGCTTACTCAAACTCTCATACTTGTCCCTATACCAGCCCTTAACCTAGTCGCTAGATTTTTTTTCTGTTTCTTTTGCTCTTCCCAGCCATTTGGGACCTCCATAAAACACTCCTTTCATCCCTCTGCTTATCATTTATACTATCCCTTAGTTATCTTGTAGCTTTTGCTTTCTATTCTTTCTCCCTCTTCTCAATTCTTAATTTCTGTTAACCTGTAGCTACTGCTGGGCTTTTCTCTGCTTCTGTTGCCCTTCTCCTGAGCTTTCACTCCAAGCTTGACCCCCCCTACTTTCTCTGCTGCTCTGATTGATCGGTGACTGATTGTTTATTGTTCTTGTGGCAACTCAAGGCTTGGGGCTAGCCCTGCTACAATTGCCTCACTACAGTTGGGTTCACTTCACTCCTCTACCCACCCCAATATCATTTCCTTTATACTTGCCCCTCTGACACACCCATAGCCTTACACCACTCCTGTCTCCCCAGAACAAGCTCAAATTTTTCCCTCCCTCCCTCCCTTTCACTATACTAACTAGTCATACTAGCATTTCTTCTTCTTCTTCTTCTTTCGGCTTTTCCCGGTTAGGGGTCACCACAGTAGATCACTTGTCTGCTCATGATTGGCAGTGGAGTTTTACGGTGTCTAATTGCCAGCCATGTGCCTAACCTTCCACAGAAGGCACGCACATGCATGCACTCACACCTAGGGACAATTTGGAGTGTCCAATCCACCTACAGCATGTCTTTGGGATGTGGGAGGAAACCAGAGCACCTGGAGGAAACCCATGAGGCCACAGGGAGGACATGCAGACTACGCACAGAAGGCACCCCAGCTGAGGATCGAACTGGAGAACCTCTTGCTGTGAGGTGACAACACTAACTGCTGCAACACCGCGGCCACAAAATTCTCCTTTACTCTCATTAACTCCCCCTACTGCTACCTTACTACTGGTCAGTAAAGCAATCAATCCATCTTAACTTTAACATGACTATCTCACTCTACTCTTTTCTCTATCTGTTTCCATTACTTCTCCTCTCATCACTTACTACCTTCCAGCTTTACTTGATACCAGTCAACAATAGCCCTACTAATTCTGAAGGCTATATATTCTCTCTTCCACAGCAATCTGTTAATATCACTTCATCTATCCTCCCTCTAAATATTCCTCTTCTCAGAATCAAAATTCCTCCATCCTGCACTATCCATACTAAAACTAAAACAAACTTTTTTTTCAGCTATTCATATAAACACACGTTTCACTCTCTCCGTCCTACTCTGCTTCTATCAGGTGACATTCATCCAAACCCAGGACCTATCTCAACCTCACCCTCAAAAAATACTATCCCGCCAAACCAACATATTCCAACCTTGACCAAAAAACACATCTCATTCTACTCAATGAATATTAGAAGTATACTTAATAAAACTAGTGAATTCCAGCTTGGGTTGCTAACCATAACCCTGTTGTAATCACCCTAACTGAAACATGGCTGAAACCACATGTCCCAGATAGAGACATTCTTCCCCAGGGTATAATATATTTCGCCTTGATTGCCAGAAGAAAAAAGAGGGTGGAGTTGCCATCATCTACTCTAACAGTCTAACCCTCACTTGTCTTAAGGAACCAGTCCCACCCTTCCCTCCAGCTGAAATCCTGGTAGCCACCCTGAAACTGAATAACTTCTCTACCATCACTGTAGTAGCCATTTATATCCCACCAGGAGATAATATTCCCCTGCTCAAAAACTCTCTCTCTTATCTCGCTGAACACTATACAAATGAAAAATTCTTCTTGGTGACCGTAAATATAAATTGGCTAGCTCTAAATGATCCTATCTCTTTCTCTTGCATTAACCTACATGGATTTACCCAATTATTATCTGAACCTACCCACTACAATAACTCACACATCTCCAGTACTCTACTTGACTTGATACTGGTATCCAACCCTACCTCATATCCTAACCCAGAAACCCTTCCAAATTCCCTTAGTGATCACTCTCCAATAAAAGTTACCAGATTCACTCCACACGTCACCAGATCACACAAATACATAAGTTTTCATAATCTATCCAACTTCTCCCCTGACACCTTTAACTCTCTTTTCTCCAGAACAAACTGGAATCACCTTGATGAATTTACTCTTGAAGAAGCTGTCCAATCATTTAATTCCATCTCTCTTAATATACTAAACTCTCTTGCACCTCTACGGACTCTTAGAATAAAATCTAAAATATCCCCATGGCTCTCTAAGGCAACCTGCACCCTAACGAAAAACAGGGACAGGTTGTGGAAAACCTAGACAAGAAATAAACTCCCTTCAGACTTGCAAAAGTACAAAGAACTCAGAAACCTGACAAAAACACTTTGCTAAAGATAAAAAGGAATTGTAGCGTAACCCTCCCAAAGCACTAAAATCTAACTCCAATAAATTTTGGAACTCAGTCAACCAAATACTGCATCCTGGAAATCCTTCCCCCCAAATCCTTACCCAAATAAGACACCTGAACAAACTGCCACTATCTTCAACACATTCTTTATTGATAGTGTATCAAAAATGATTGATGCAAACCCTCCCCCAGCAAATGTTTCTAATCCCTCTACCCAACCTCCTACTTCAAACTCCTCTACACCTTTTTGTCTTCAACCTCTATCAACTACTTTTATCAAACTACTGCTCTCCAAACTAAAACCTTGCTCTACTTCTGCTGATAATATTCATTCCTACTTTCTCCAGATAGCAGCTGATACTCTGGCCTTTCCTGTATCTATCTTGATCAACCACAAAATCGTTGAGTCTAAAGTTCCATCTATGTGGAAGAATTTTATACTTTACCTATCCACAAAGGAGGTAACTCCCAGGAAATCTCTAATTTTAGACCTATAATCATTCTGTCACCCCTCTCTAAACTATTTGAAAAATGCATACACAAGCAAACCCTGCAATACCTAGTACAGGAAAATCTACGGACTCCAACACAGCATTGTTTCCGCCCAAAACACAGTACACAAACCGCCCTTATCTGCTTTACAAACACTATTTCCCAGGCTCGTGATAACAACAGACTTGTTTCCTGTTTATTCCATGACCTTTTTAAAGCCTTTGATATCATCTCTCACTCTGTACTTCTGGCTAAACTGTTAAATCTAAATTTCTCCCCTGCTACTATCACTTGCTTTTCTAGCTATCTCTGTGATCGGCTACAGTCAGTGAAATGGCTCTCCACACTCTCACCCTCCCTCTCTGTAAAAATGGATGTTCCCCAAGGATCTATTTTGGGTCCACTACTATTTAATATTTTCACCAATCTGCTTTGTACTTCTTGCTCTCGGTCATCTCTTGTACAATATGCAGATGATTCTACTGTCATCACTATCTGCGACTCTCCCTCTAGTCTCATCTCCACTACTCAGTCTGCCTTCACATCAGTGGAAACCTGACTCACCAACAACCAATTAATCCTGAATCCCAAAAAAACAAACTCTTATTCTTTCTTCCAAAAACTCTTAACCATCTCAAATCTTCTTTCACCTTATTTTCTGCCAATAACACTCCAAAAGTACCTGACTCAAGCACCAAACTCTTAGGTGTCACTATAGATGATCAACTTAAATTTGACCTGCACATCAACAGCTGCATCAAGAAGACCCATCAGAAGCTAGGCCTTCTATACAGAAATAGAAAGTTTCTTACTCTCAAGGCTAAACTAAACCCTCTCTCATACTTAACTCCTACCCAGTCTATTATATGGTTCTCAAATACTCACAAACCTTAATGCCACACTCCTAGCAAAACTTCACTTTACTTCTAACAAGATAGCCAGATTCTCTGCCCAACATACTTATAAAACCCACCACTGTATCTCACTTAAACTGGCTGGAACTTCCTAACGTGCTTCTTCTCTCTCAGCTCCAGATTATACTTTCTATACTATATCAACCTTAGTATTGTCCTAACATATCCTCCCTTATATCCTATTATTCTCCAACTAGATCACTCCGCTGTTGTGACGAAGAACTACTACTTATCTATAAACCTAGGACTAATAAAGGACGTAATCTATATAGCTATCACCCTACCACTGCTTGGAGAAAGTTTCCACTACAAATTTCTTTACTAAATCAATCAAAATAATTCAAAGCAGCCGCCAAAGAATACTTAAAAACTCTCTGGTCCTGCCTCTGTACTCACCCACCATAAACAGCCTCTCCATCCTTAAACACTTCTAACTATTGACCACAAACCTTAACACTTATCTTCTTCACTCTAACAATTCTTATCACTTCTCCTCCTATGGCCTTGCCAACCTTTTAGCCTCAGTCTTAACTTCTTCTCCCCTTACATATCTCCACTAAACTGTTACCAGAAATAACAAATCCTCATATTGTATTAATATTTTAAGACTACATTGTATGTACATTTCTTATCCACATGCTTGATTTTAATGTTTGACTTGTAAATACTGTTTTTCTACTTGATATTGATGTTTGTAATTCCTGTCTAAAAATAGACTGTCATCCTTTTTGTGAATACTTTTTTCTATTAATTTTAACTGTTGCATTGATAATGTTTTCTGGAGCTTTTCTCCCTGGGCCTCCGCTGAAAAAGGGCTATTTCAGCTCAGTTGGACATATTCCTGGTCAACAAATGTAAATTAAATAAATCATATTAGGTAGTTAATTCTGCCAGTACAGACCAGAAAACTACAGTGACAGACTAAAAAACAGATTTGTTTCTGCCTGCTGTCTGTGATGATAATGTGCTCCTGACTTTGTATAATGTAAGATAGTGTTATTGCCTTTCTAACAGTGGTTGTGTCACTGAGTGCTTTTGTTTTGAAAGCCAGCAAAACACGTAACCATGTTTTTCATGAAATTAGTAGTACATAGAGCAGATAAAGCTCTGTGCACTTCAAAGAATTAATTATGATAGGGATTTCGATCATAACCCTTTGTTATATGTTCCCGGAATGAATGCCAAGATGCGCTTCTCGAACTTCACCCTTGAAATAAATTTATTGGCAGCCATGTGTCAAATGCATAATAAACTGGTTAGGACCAGTGACCCAGTCGTAATCCTCGATGTCATGTATTTGAGACAGATGCCAAAAAATTCCCCTCAAGAGTGAAGCTTCACAAATTTACTTCTGAATGCATGAGAAGCAGATATTCTTTATAGTAGCATCTACTAGAAGCACATTCATTTGTGTCTTTCTGTGGCAGTGTGACATTAGAACACTAGAAAATTTCATTCAGTACTTGAATAATTTCACTATTTGAAGTTTGCTGCTCAATGGTCACAGGAAACTATGATTTTTTATGTTTGTCAGTTAGAATAAGAACAAAGATACATTAGAATCAATAATATTCAGAAAACATACATATTTACATGGAAAAACATTGCCTATCCCACCACACACATACAGATGAACATTATAAAGAGCCAGGCCATTTGTATTTCTAAGTTGGCATCAGTAGGTGAAGTTATCTTAAAAGAACTTGAGAAACTTAAAACAAATGTTTTTACACTGTGAACATGACACAAGTATGATATAATACATTTTCACAGAAGTAAAATTGCAAAGACACACTATGGATATGTATATATTATAAAATTGCACTATAGATACGTATATGTGTGTGTGTGTATATATATATATATATATATATATATATATAAACATATAAATATTTGTGTGTGTGTGTGTGTGTGTATATATATATATATATATATATATATATATATATATACACACACACACACACACACACACACACACACACACACACACACACACACACACACACACACCTATTATATGTGGGACCTCCATGTCAGAATTCACTAACAACTCTGGCAAAGGCAATTTTACAAGCAGTTTCTGTTTAGGCTATTATTTGGATAGTTTTGCTACAGAACACATTTCGATAGAAAGTTTGAAAACTCTTCTGGCCAATTCTGACCTATTAAGCAACATTGAGTCAGGCCCTGAATTTGCCTTAGAAAAAAAGTGAGAACAAAAATGTGTGGAGAGACAGAAGAGAAAACAGAAAAAACTTTATGAACATTTTCCTGGGTTTTGTAAAATGTGTAAATTCATGATAGATCGGTGTGAACAAAGGAATGCTTTCTAATTGCAACAGTTCTGGAATAGTTTATTTAGCTACCTATAAAAAGCTGTGATGCATTTTATGTGGGCATAACTATGAAGAAACTCCCACAGCATTTTTATGAACATCTTAAAGCTATGAAAACAAGTATGAAGAAAAAATGCTATTTACAAACGCACTTTGGTTTTTGACAATTTCAGGAAATTCACCTTTTTTGTCTTGGACTACAAAGGATGTGGAAATTCTAAGGATGGTGTAAACAGCCTTCTAGAAAGAAAAGTTATGATGGTAACCAAGATATGGAGCAAACGTGCATGCACAAGATATGCTGCTCCTGTAATTCAGTAGTACTGGCCACTCTGACCTTTAAACCAAGTTATGGACAGTTTCACTCAGTTTTGTACCTGGTGCACTACTAACAAAGTACTAATTGTTTGTCTTTTCAGCTTTTACCAGTTAGGGGTCGCCACAGTGGAACTCCGGTCTGCTAATGATTGGCAGTAGATGTTTATGGTGCAAAGTTGCCAGCCCGATGCCCAACCTTCAGTGAAGGCATGCCCATTCACACGTCTTTCAAATGCTACTCGACCATGGGGAGGACATGCAGACTCCACACAGAAGGCACTCCAGTCGAGAATCGAACAGGAGAACCTCTTGCTGTGAGGCAACAATGCTACCGCTGCACCACCGCGGCTTCTCAAATAAAGTACTAATTAACCCTATGAAAACCACTGTCATTGCATTTGTCTTAGCCAATAAATTACCCCTATCCCTCCTAGTCTCTTAACAGATCGTAATGGGAACATATCTAATGTCACTGAACAGAGACACCTAGGCTTAGTACTCGACCCCACTCTTTCCTTTACCACAGATACAGATTTTGTAACTAATAAAGTCCTTACTCAGTTTAAACTGTGTAGCAAGATCATCACCATCACAAGTCACCTCCTTTCACCCGCTGCTCTGCGCTGCTGCATTGCTGAAAATATTTTAAGACCCAAACTGGAATATGGCCTTCCTTTTCTTGTTATGTATTTAGCCCATGATACTTACAAAATTCAGACTGCCAAGAACGCAATCTGTGGATTCATTCTATTAGCAGACCCCCTACATGCACTACTGCAATTTGTTAAAAAAATTCCATCTGATTAAAGTGCCTCAAAGGATTGCTTTTCTTGTAAGTACTCTAATTTACAAAGTTCTAAAACATGGTCACTGTCCCTTTTTAAGAGTGAAACTACCTTTACAAGATGACTCTTATGCACCCACAAATGCACAGGACAATAATTTCTCTCTAGTATGCCCACCATTTAAAACTGTTGCAGGTGAGAGAGCCTTTCCTAAAGTGGGACTTGCAACCTAGCACCACTTGCCTACTGACATCAGGAATCTAGAAACCATTAAAAGCTTCAAAGATACATTAAAAGAGCATCTTTTTACTGAATCTACCTGCAACTGCTACCACGAGAAGGGTTAAGTAACTTACCATCCTATGTCATGAATAATAAAATGGGTTTAGAAATCTTTTTCAGCCTCTTAATGTGGCAAGTTATGCACATATATTTCACACGTATATAACAGTTTATATATTATATGTATGATTACACTGTACTTTATGCATACCTTAGCTCACATTTTATATATACATTTTCTTTTTCTCTCAATGCACCTTGAATCAATCTTTAAACCTTACTCTATCTGCAATGAATTTTATATAAGTTCTGAATTTTGAAATGTACTCATTCTGTATATAATATTGTTGATTAGAAAGACCTTGTTGTATTTTCTGCTCTTTGAGCTTGGGTTGTAACTGAAAAGGGTCACTAGACCAGTCCAGCTACCCAGTGAATAAATAAATATAATAATAATTAACTAAATAAATTTGTATCCAAGACTGAATGATGTTGTACTAAACATCAGTATATTTAAAAAAACAAAAACAAAACAAAAAAAAACAAAGCTGCCAAGCAGTAACTTTGCTCAGTCAGTCATGTGACTGTGCAGAATATATATAAAAGACTGTACTTTTATCTCACTTTTATCTTCCTGAATAAGCCTTTTAAATAATGGCAAACAGAGGAGTAGCTAGGCCATTTAGAGCCTAGGCGAGACCCTCATTTGGTGCCCCCAGCCTACAGAGCACATAAAAAGTTTTTTTTTTAACATGGGTAGTAACAAAATGCCATCACAACTTTTCACAAAAACATAAAAGACCAAGACTCTTAAAAGCATACCCAAACAGGAAATTTTATTGAAAGTTTAATTACATTTTCAGGGTTAATCATGTAGCTGTCATGTGATGCATAACCAAACACAGCACAACACTGCTTTAGCAATTTAAAGAAACCACACAGATATTAAAAGTAAAGCAGAATTCAGCACAATCCACATTTGTTTGCAGGAGCAGTCCAAATACCATCAGCAGCATAACTACTATTAAAAACTTGTAAGTATGAACTGCAACCCAGAAAAAACATGAACTAACTGTGGCTGTGGCAAAGACAGAGAAACATGACCCAAGGGAGAAGCAGCTAAAATGTACATTCTGTCACTCTGACCCGTCAGCATTTTATATATATCCATATGTATACTGTACAAAAAAAGCTTAGTGTGCATTATGACACCATTTGTAGCTGAAGTTGAGATCATATTGACAGCATCTTGTAAAACAATGATGTTATGTGATCCTATCTCGCCTACATTCTGACTGATGGGTTCGGAGCCGATCCCTCGGCTCCGACTCGGCACGCTTATGCCAAAGAGCGAAGTCTCTTATTGGCTGAGCTTACTATATCCCAGGATGCACCACTACCAGTCCCCCAGATCTTGTTTGCCGCTAATCTGCGAAGACGTGGTCTCGAGCTGGCTGAGCTAAGTAGTAATTTTACTAACTTTTTTCTGTCAGGAATTTCTTGTTCTAGTCATAAAAAGCTGTTTTCACGGCTATTCTTCTCTTTTGTGTGTGTTTGGAGTTTATCAAAGACTTTGTTGTGTGATTGGGTTGAGTTTGGTTAGGTCTCCTTCATCTAGGGCCTTCCTGGTCTTTCAACCCTCCTAAAACTTACAGGGTTTCGAAGTTCCCTTAGTATTTTGTTACCTAAGCGATAACTGTAGTAGGTAGAGTCAGTAAACAGAAAGTTGGTGATTTTTTCTGTCAAGTTACTGATTGTTTGCCATAATGTCACAAAATCCTAGGCCTTCGGCTTCAAAAATGCACCAAATGCAATTTCAAATGTCCATCACAGACGATCACTCGCTCTGTGTGTATTGTTTGGGTGCTAAACACTTACAGGAGTCATGCAGCGTGTGTCACGCTTTTTCCTCAAGGGTCCTCCAGGAGAGGAAAAATAAATTGATTCTTAAGGGGTTAATAAAACCTTCTTTGAAGAAGCCTTGGCATCCTCTCCTTCTCCGCTAAAAGAAAGGCGTCGGTTCCGACCAGTCCGTCGGATCCGACCGCCAAAAGACATAGGCAGGCCTCTCCTTGGCTCCAAGGACTTGGAGCTGAGGCGGAGCAGTCTGCCTCGATGCCACCAGTCTCGACTCCTCTGGCTTCGGAGCCGATGGCTGGGGCATCGAGAGGCAGGTCATCTTCGTCGGCTCCACTGGTCTCGGAGCCGACAAGGGTCGCCGCTCAGACACTTCCTCCTCGGCCGAAGTCCACCTCGGCACCGATGGAATCTAGTGTGTGTATTCCTTCGGCGCCGATAGTCATCGAGTCACCTCGAGCCGGTCCCCTAGTCCCTTTGGGGCCGTTGGAGAGGCCGTCTCGAACCCGTTCAGTTTCCTCTCGGTCTTCGAGGATGTCAGATTCTGATATAGACAGGGTGCACCAAAGACTGTTCCAGTCCCCAGTCTTCCAAAAATTTGTTTCGGTTCCGACCCAGTTGGCTTCGGAGCCGATAGCCCTGGCCCACCCCATTGCCATTCCTCCTCCGACTGCTTCGGCTCCGGAGCAGGTGCTGTTGGAGCCGGTGGAGATCTTAGGGTCGGCTCCGACCCTTACTCCAACCCGGCCTCGGGTCCGAGTTTGGTACACGGACTTCTTCGGCTGGACCCGGGGTGATGTTTGGGACCTATGCTTTGGTTCCGAGCCCTCCCTCGGTGCTTCGGCTGCGGGACTTCCGTCGGCTATCATGGCTCAGGGGACCGGACACTCCCAGGATTCTGGGGGTCCAGCTTTCAGAGCCATGAGGAGTGCCTTGGCCAAGTCTTCTTCGGCCATCTCTCCGGCTTTACCGGCACCTTCCCTGGGCGTGGAGACTGGGTCTTTGGCAGTTCCCCTGTCCATAGTCAGCGGAGCCCCTGGGCCTGAGGTTACCCCCATTGGGGGTTCCCCTCCTCCTGAGGGTTCTTCGGTGTTGTCTTCGGAGGAACCCCCAAGGAAGAGATCGTGCAAGAGGAAGCACGTGGACTCCCCCGAGTCTATTACATCGGACACTGATCTTGATGATGCAGAGGGGTCCCCGAGGTCGTCCTCGGATGATGTCTCATTTGCAGACATCTTAGAGATCCTCAAACAACGAGGTGGCTGGATATCCAAACCCCCCTCTGCTGATGAGTCAGTGCTCCTCAAGGCCTTTGGGGCTCAGCCCTCCGCCTCCTGGGTGTCTCCGCCCTTCGACGAGCTTCTGGATTTAGTTTGTCGGGGCGTGGGAACATCCAGATACCGTGGAACCAGTCCCTTCTCGTCCAAATAAATTTTTGTCTGCTCCCCCCGAGAAGGAGTTCCTCACTAAAGGCGTGGCTGTAGATGCCATGGTGGTGGCATCTGCTACACAACAGGACGTGGCAGAGGCTTCAACGTCCGTCCATCCTCCTAATAAGGAGTCTAGGAGCATGGACAGGCGGAAGCGCACCCTGACTTCAGCGGCCTTTACTTTAAGGTCTCTGAATTATTTGGCACATTTTACCAGGCTTCAGAGGGATCTGGTCAAGGAGTTGTCAGATTCCTCTCGGGTAACCTACCTGAGCAGCTAGCCCAGTCGGTTAGCTCTCAGTTGGCTATCCTTACGTCAATTTCTAACTCGTCCATGAGGCTCATTTCCTATGCGGCCGAAGGGGCGGGTAGAGCGGCAGGCACAGGCGTGGCTCTACGGAGACAAGCCTGGCTCCGCTTGTGTCAGAGGCCTTCAAGTCTTCCTTCGCCGACGCTCCCTTTGATGGGTCCTCTTTGTTTGGACCGAAGGTTAAAGACACCCTTACCCGCTGTGAGCAAGAGGGAAAAACTTTATCTGCCGTAGGTGCCCGTTATTCCACTCCCTTCGGCCTTACCCCAAGGCTAAAGGAGGGGAAGATGTGGTTCCATAAATCTCGCAAGTTTTTCCCCAACAGCAGGAAGATTCCCTTCCAGAGGCAGAGGACGGGGACATTTTTCTGGGAGATGCCGTCCCAGAGGCGGCAGAGGGCCCCGCAATTCTGGAGACCGCGAGTCCTTTCGTGGCTCTTCAGCTTCCCACACATCATGAGGGATTGCCCGGCTGTGCTGCTCCGGAGCCAGTCGGGTGTCGCTTGCCAAGCACCTAAAAGCCTGGGAGTCAATCACTCAGGACAGATGGGTGCTTCGGATCATTGCCGGAGGTTACACCATCCCATTCACATACTCACCCCCACCGTCCAAAAAAATCCCGGACCCACCACCCAGTCAAAGGGAAATGGCAGCCGCAGAAGCTTTAAAGCTGCTAGAAAAAAGAGTCATCCAACTGGTCCCCACAGACCAGATCGGATCAGGAAATTACTCCAGGTTCTTTTTAGTGCCAAAAAAGACAGGGGACCTGAGGCCAATATTGGATCTCAGCAGACTGAACCAATCCGTCACGAAATCCAAATTCGAATGGTCACGTTATAATCCATTCTCCCATTGTTGGAGAAGGATGTTTGGATGTGCTCCATAGACCTCAAGGACGCCTATTATCACATACCGATACATCAGGCGTCCAGGAGGTATCTGCGCTTCAGCCTGGGAGTCAGTCATTACCAATTTTGTGCTCTGCCCTTTGGTCTCACCACAGCCCCAGGGTGTTCACCAAGTGTTTGGCAGTAGTGACGGCTCACCTGAGAAGTCTTGGATTCCAAGTGTTTCCCTATCTGGACGACTGGCTCCTGACTGCCACCACCAGGCATCTACTAATGGACAACCTCAAAGCCACCATCTCCTGGGTGCTACCCTGGGGATTACATTCAATTGGTCAAAGTCTGTCTTGCTGCCCTCTCAACGCATAAGATTCATAGGAGCAGAGATAGACTCAAAATTGATGCGCGTCTTTCTTCCTGCCGAAAGGATCCAAACTTTACAGGGCCAAGTTCAAGCTCTGATCTCGAGATCCAAAGCCCCAGCCAGGATGGTTCTACAAGTTTTAGGTTCAATGTCTGCCACGGTTCTTTTAGTTCCTCTGGCAAGATTGCACATGAGGATTCTTCAGTGGCTCTTGTCAACTCAATGGTCCTTTCAGGATCTTCCCCTCAATCATCACATCATGATTACGGAAACATGCAAACGGGACCTTCGCTGGTGGCTTCAGACATCCAATCTGAACCCAGGAAGCCCCTTTGTTATTCCCTCTCCAGTGGTTACCCTGACGACAGATGCCTCCCAGATAGGGTGGGGGGGGCATTGTCTGGGCAGGTTAGTTCAGGGCTCCTGGCTTCCAGACGAAGCTCTTCTCCACATCAATGTGTTGGAGATGAGGGCTGTACTTCTATCCCTACAGGCCTTACACAAGTTTCTTCCTCAGGGCATCATCGCCATCCACACAGACAACATGTCGGTGGTCTGGTATCTGAACAAACAAGGAGGGACCAGATCTTACCCCCTTTGCAGAGAAGCCATGAGAGTGTGGGAATGGGCTGTAGCTACCAACCGCTTCTTGGTAGCGACCCACATTCCGGGGAAATCAAATATATTGGCAGACAAATTGAGCAGGACAATTCTCTCTCCTCACGAGTGGTCTCTAAACCGCACAGTAGCAGCTCAGGTTTTCAGGAGATGGGGGACGCCGTGCTGCGACCTATTTGCAACTCCACTAAACACCAAGTGCAAAAGGTTCTTCTCCTTGATTCCACATCAGGGAGTACCAGCTATGGATGCTCTAACACAACCTTGGCCAACAGGGCTACTTTATGTATTTCCTCCGATTCCACTTCTCTCCAAAGTCATTCAAAAAGCTTCTCAATTGGGGTCCGCAATGATACTGATTGCCCCATACTGGCCTCGTCAGGTATGGTTTCCTTACCTGAAGAAGCATGCGGTGGACGATCCGTGGACTTTAGACCTAATTCCGGACCTGCTAATTCATCAGTCGGGACATCAGCATCAGTCCCTTCGATCTTTGAAGTTGACAGCTTGGCTCCTCCACTTCCGACTTTAGTCAGAAGTCACACATTAGACCCGGAAGTTGTTCACATTTTATCTTCGGCCCACAAACCCACCACTAACAAATTGTACCGCAGTAAGTGGAAGAGGTTTGCTATCTGGGCTCAACTCAAGGGCTTAGACCCTATCACTGCTCCTATCCCAGAGGTTTTGAAATTCTTAACATCCCTGTTTAATCAAGGATCTTCTGTTTCTACTATTAAAGTCCAACTAGCGGCTATCTCTAAATTCCACGAATCCATGGACCCTCCATTGATGAGCAGCAGACTATGCAAAACTTTCATTAAAGGTGCGGGCCTGTTAAGACCCCCAGTTTTTCATCCTGCGCCTCCGTGGGATCTTGATTTGGTGCTTCACGATTAACATCTTCCCCTTCGAACCGGCTGCTACATGTGGGTTAAAATATCTGTCTTGGAAAACTGCCTTCTTAGTTGCAATTACTTCTGCAAGAAGAGTTTCAGAGCTTCAAGCCCTGTCTATTAAACCACCGTATTTGATTTTCCACAAGGATAGAGTATCACTTAGGCCTAATCCATCCTTTGTCCCAAAGGTCTGTTCTAATCTCTGTCTCCAACAATCTCTAGAGCTACCAGTTTTCTTCCAAAATTCTCCAATGAAGCAGAATACACTCTCCATAAATTGGATGTTCACAGGCAATTGCGCTTCTATTTAGACAGGACTCAGCAATTTCGTAAGTCAGACCAGTTGTTTGTGTCCTTCTCAGACAATAAATTGGGTAAAACCATCACAAAAGCTACTATCTCCAAATGGATTAGAGATTGTATAACTCAGGCTTATTCTTCTTCAATAAGCAACTTACAACATCTATCAAAGCTCACTCTACCAGAGCTATGGCGACTTCTATAGCTTTTCATTCCAAGCTCGCTATATCGAGATTTGTGCTGGCTACTTGGTCCAATCCGCACACTTTCATTTCCCACTATAAATTGGATGTGGCATCTAAAGGGCGAGCATCATTTGGTTCCACGGTACTCAGGAGTGTTTTCCAGTGAGCCACCCAGGATTCAGGTGCTAGGGACGCTGTCCCATCAGTCAGAATGTAGGCGAGATAGATCACATAACATCTTTTAGTTATGTACTCACCATAACTTCAGATGTTTGGGATCCATCTCGCCTACATTCCTAATACCCACCCTCCTTCACCCTGCCTTGGAGATCAGAAGAGATTGAACGGTTTTGAGTTCTACTGTTTTATCTTGTTTCATCTGACGATGTTATATAAGCAGGGCGTGCATGTGTGCATGTATGCGGACAAACTAGATCTGGGGGACTGGTAGTGGTGCATCCTGGGATATAGTAAGCTCAGCCAATAAGAGACTTCGCTCTTTGGCATAAGCGTGCCGAGTCGGAGCCGAGGGATCGGCTCCGAACCCATCAGTCAGAATGTAGGCGAGATGGATCCCAAACATCTGAAGTTATGGTGAGTACATAACTAAAAGTTTTTTACCTCTTAGTGTAAGACATCTGGATAAAGCCTGACAAAATGGGGTGACAAAGACCCAAAAATAGGGACACATTTTAAATATTGGTCTTATAAACTTAGAAAGATGCTAGAATAACAGGCTTTGTGTTAACACACATTTTTGAAGGTTATGAACTCTGAAACTCAAATGCATGTCATTATTTAGTGACTTTAATGTTTAGATCATCCCAGTGATTTGTCAACAAAATAACAATTTTTATGAGGAACAGATCAAAAATATGAGGAAAAAATTGGCACAGTTGAGAGGTATGCTAGTGTTAGGTCAGTGAACACTGGATCATCTACACAGCAATGTGTGGTTTATTGTCTGCTAAATAGCATGACTCAGTGGCATAATAAGATACCAGACACACTGAGAATGTTTACTGTTTAGCAACTGGGGGGGGGGGGTGCTCTACTTGATGATACAGGCCATACTTCTGAGTGCCCTATTTCAGTTATAAAATAACCCCAAAGCATAACAAATAAATAAAGATACATGCATAGTATAACCAAGTAAGCAACAGAAGAAATCAAGAATTCTTGGGAAAAGAAACAGAAAAAAATAGTTCCTTGGATTAAATTTGGACAGAATGAGTTTGACTCTTACCTTTGGGATGGGAAATTTGGCTAGGCTTAAAATGGCCAACAAGTGCAGATAGCCTAATACTACCCTATGGACTCAGACACACACACACACACACACACACACACACACACACACACACACACACACACACACACACACATGACTCATTACTTGCACTAAACAAACTATGATAGGTATATATCTTAATTTGCATGCCAGTCATCAATAGAGGAAAAAGTGCCTGAGCTAATCTTCAGTAAAGGAAGCGTATGAGTGAAAATTAGCTTCATTTTAATTATAACGCACGTTTTATTAAAAAAAATAGTAATAATCCTAAATATCAAATCCAATAACTATTGGTACACTGCATTACATGTACTTATTCTATTTTATGATACTCTTCATGCGCTTAAACACCAAATTAATAAGAAAGGTTTCCAAAGCCCTACACAAATCTCTATCTCAGACATACAGTATATAATACTTTGGGAAGCACAATTTGTTATTCTGCAAATTTGAGGTGATTGTAATTGACTCAAAGTACTCTAATGGAGACCTCAAAAAGCCTATTACAAATACAAAATATAGTAAGCAAGGGCGCCCGCAGGCAGGTGCAAGGGGGTGCACTTGCACCCCCCTGGAATCGGCTGACTAGAGCATTTCAAACAAAGTTTTTTTTTGTGCGTTCTTCTTTAAGAAGATCGCGGGAACTTAGATGGGCTGACATCATCGCTATGTGAAAGCGGGAACTTAGACAGGTTATTCGGGCGGGAACGGAAGATGGGACACCGGTAGCGGGGACTCAGACGGATTATTCAGGAACGGAAGATGGGACCCGTTCAGGTAGTGTGTGTGGGACCCGTTCAGGTAGTGTGTGTGTGTGTGTGTGTGACCCGTTCAGGTAGTGTGTGTGTGTGTGGGACCCGTTCAGGTAGTGTGTATGTGTGGGACCCATTCAGGTAGTGTGTGTGTGTGTGGGACCCGTTCAGGTAGTGTGTGTGTGGGACCCGTTCAGGTAGTGTGTGTGTGTGGGACCCGTTCAGGTAGTGTGTGTGTGTGTGTGTGTGTGTAAAATGCCCCAGCTGTACATGGTGGTGGGTAGAGAATAAGGCTTGAACCCTGTACCTTGGGCCCAAGTGACAAGAGCCTGAATTCCCTACCCACCACCATTTGTAAAAATATTGCAGGATTTTCCCTCATACCTTTTCTGTTCCTCATAAAATCTGTGGTTTCTGCATTTGTGTCCTTGTTGCCTGACAGCTAAGTGTTATTATTTGGTTTTATTCTTGGCTGTCTGGAGTGTTTCTCCCTGGGCCTCTGCTAAAAAAATTAGCTTTTTTTTTTCAAAGTCAGACTTTCCTGGTTAATAAATGTAAATGGACACATTTCTTGGACTTCTTTTCTTCAGAAAGTGTATGGTAACAAAAGCAAG
Source organism: Protopterus annectens (assembly GCF_019279795.1). Classification (NCBI taxonomy): domain Eukaryota; kingdom Metazoa; phylum Chordata; order Ceratodontiformes; family Protopteridae; genus Protopterus; species Protopterus annectens. The sequence goes on from NC_056725.1 coordinate 120,354,359, forward strand.
CTTTTATTCTAGCAATTTTCTAAGTGTACAAGATGGATATTTGAAATGTATCCCTGTGTTTGGGACTGTATTCCCCCCATTATTGGCTTCATCCAGGTTTTGTGCTAGGGTTGAGAGTTATGGTAAGAATTGAATTCACTGAATATGTTTGGGGGCTGTATTCACCCAGTATTGACTTTGTTCAGGTATTTATTGGCTTCATCCAGGTATTTATTGGCTTCATCCAGGTTTTTTGCTAATGTTGAGAGCTATGGTAAGAACTGATTTCACTGAAAATGTTTGGGGGCTATATTCTCTCATTACTGGCTTTGTCCGGGTGTTATTTGCTAAGAGGTTGAGAGCTATGGTGAGAACTGAATTCACTGAATGTTTGGTGGTTGTAGTCACCCATTATTGGCTTTATACAGGTCTTTTGTGCTAAGAGGTTGACAGCTGTGCTATGGTGAGAACTGAATTCACTAAATGTTAAAGTTTCAGTCTTCCTCTTTCACAAAACAGCTGATTTGGCGTAGTGGTATGTTGCTTTGACTTTTGCACGGGGTCCCCTGGGTTCAAGACGTGGCAGTGAAATGTATGGTGGTAATGCAGCATTTTATTCTAGCAACTTTCAAACATTATACAAGCAATGTTTAAAATGTGTCCCTGTTGTTTGGCCTCCCCCCCCCAATAAATTTCGGCTTTTTCCAGATTTCTTGTGCTGCAAAGTTCAGAGATACAGCTGAGTGTCGAGTAGATTTTACAAGGAGCTGAGAGCTGCAGGGGAGCAAAAGTTTAGTGCTGATTAGGTTTAGTCTGCTTACATTAATAGCACAACAGATAGTGTACTTGCTTTAGATGCTGAAGGCTGTGGGTTCTACTCCCGCAGTAGGTAAATGCATTGCTGATGCTGTATTGTGTTGTAAAGGGGGTGGATGCTGCAGTCCTTTCGGCAAAGATACCTAGTAACTATGAACCTGTTAACAGTTTGCTATCCATTCTCTATTGCTGTATTACTAGCTTTTCATTTTACTGCATGCAACAAAGGCAATTTATTCTTCAAGGGTAACGGGCACTTTATTTGTAGATTAAACAATGACATATAAAGTGTTTGCTAGCAGCAACCTCTATTAGTTACAAATTTCTTCAATGTGGATTTTACTACAGAGATTGTGTATATTTTTTACTGATACTGGTGGACTTGAGTAGACTTTATGATGGAAATGTTCTGAATTGGGCAATTTTGTCATTGGTGGATGCTTTTTGTTTCTTTGTTTACTGGAAAAAATTTCAAAACAATAAATTTAAAATGCCCTTTAACAACTGTACTGTATTGTACAAGGAATATAATGTAATACAGTCAGGAAGGTGTATCAAAGAGCATGTGTATGCTATGTTCGAAGGGCCTATGATTTTGAAGACAGCCCAGAGTTAATATTTGCAATTGGCAAAATGTATTTTCTCTGAAAGTGGGTTTCGGTGCTGTTTCAATGCATGTGATTTTCAAGGGCAGAGAAGTATTAATGTTAGTCTATTTTCATTGAGACTGCATTGCTTTAACAGATATGTATTAGGGTTTGTGCTGTAAAATGCAAAATAAAACTTTCAAATGAAATCCTAAATCATCGCAGAAGTAAAGCAATATGCACATTAGTGTTTATGGTAAATGGGGCAATATAACCAAGGAATGGGACATTGGAATGGCTGCAGGGGGGGGAGGCTCCATTTGACCATGATTTTGTGAGGGGGGTAGCAAACTCAGACAGCCCCGGTGAACTATACCTCTCAGTTGTCCATATCTTTGCAGAATTAATAGATATTTGCTGCTTATTTTTGGTTTGTTTCTCAAAATTTGTGGTTTTCTAGCAAATCATTTAGGAATGAAGCCATTAAATGACAGACATTGAGTTTCAGATGTCATAACCTTCAGAAAAATGCATGCTAATGCAAGACTGTCTACGTTTATACAAGAGCAATTTTAGTAGTGTTTCTATGTTCCCCAATATATTTGGCCTTGTTCAGATTTCCTGCATTAAGAGGTTGAGAGGTATGCAAATCACTTTGTAGATTAGGAATATCCAAACATCTCAATTGTCCCCAATTCTGGCTCAAAATGTTGCTCTCCCTAATAATGCCTCCTCCAAAATGGCAATTTTGGAAGAAAATGTGGAGGGTTTACAATTATAACTGTAATGATCAGTTGTAGATTACCTTTATTTCAGAAATGCATGTGGATGCTCTTATTTTGTTAGCTGCTTCAAGTTAACTGTTAATATTAAAAGGTGTCCCTTTTTTGACAGGTATTTTGCATCACATTTTGGTCTGTTTTTCATAAAATTGTGGTTTCTGGCAAATTAGTGGCAAGTCATTAAAGATTGAAGTTAGAAAATAATGGCAGACATTTGAGTTTCAGATTTTATACCCTTCAGAAAATTTGTACTAATGCAAGATCTACCTGTTCTATTAAGTTAATAAGAGCAATATTTAAAAATTGGCCTTATTTTTGGGCCTGTGTCCCACTTCTAGTTCTATGTATGGCTTTGTCCAGATTTCTTGCTCTGAAGTTGAGAGGTAGAAGTGTCAGAGCCTTCAAATTATGACATACTTATTGCACCCCAGCCCCCATTGTAGTGGCTCGGGATGTGTCCAAGGAAGGCAAGAAGCAGTTATGCAGTAAGTGTGCAGAGTATTCCCCCATCCAAGGTAGATCACAAATATGACCGTGGCTTTTCATCTGTCCTTGATTTTGCAAAATGTTCTGGTTTTCTATCAATACTGTTGATTTATGCTTCTTATTATTCAGGAACTGCATGCTATCACAGTGTCCTGTTGCTCTGTTTAAGTAGCCATGGTTTAATGAACATCAGGTAAGCTTGTCGGAGATTGTAAGATGCAAGTAAGCTTTAGTAAGCTTGTCGGACATTGTAAGATGCAAGTAAGCTTTAGTAAGCATATTGTTAAAGAATTGCTAGCATTGAAAGCCTTTTCGTTGTTGCCATGCAGAGAATATTTACATAGCTAGATAATGTATAAGCCTTGGGTATTGAAATGCATATGACAGTATTTGTAATAAAAGGACAGGATTACAGTATTTTCAGAAGCTCATTACATTTTATTGGAGACCAGTGTCTTATAGCAGAGTCTGTGTGTTAGTACACTTGTAGTTGGGTGGCTTTAATGGTATATGGTAAATAAGCATTGCTACCTTACTTAAAAGCCAAGCCCTGCAACAACTAGCTCCACAATGAAGTCAAAACACAATAGCTCTGGTGGGTAAATGTACTCTGTAGTAATCAAAAAGGCAAATGTTTGAAATGACTACAGCTTATGTGCAAACACAATAGGTAGTGATGAAACAATGCTCTGCTAAAATGCTTTAATGCTCCACATTGCTGAGCTGCAATCACTAGCTACCAGGATTTCACCCACTTCAGATCAAGCACGGTGCCGTTCAGTGCAACCTTCCCAGAACTAATTCAAGTCTGACCAGAATTATTTGGTGTGTGTATAAGAGGGAGGTAGCATACCCCTCAGCTGTCCAGATTTTTGCCCCATATTCCTCTTAAAAAGGATTGAAGTTGCTAAATAATGAGACATTTCAGTTTTAGATGTCATGTCATTTAGAAAAATGCATACTGACACAAATCCTGTTACTCTTGCAATTTTCTGAGAGCCATATTTATAATTTGTCCCTATTTATTTTAGGCTTTGTCAAGATTTCTTGCACTAAGGGTGAAGCCTTGAGGGGTGTGGTACCTTTGTAAGAGAGAGAGAAAGTGAAATGCCCAAGTTAGAGTTAGCAGGTGGAATTTTCAAGTGCATTTTCAAGGAACTGTGAGTTTTAAGGGAAGCAAAGTTCACTGCTGCTCATGCCAAGTCTATTTACAATGTGCAACCATTTTGTTTAGCAAATGGTATCTCTATTGTGGTATAAAGTTTTAAAGCTATGTTAGTAGCACCACAAGTAGAATACTTGCATCTTAATGTAAAGGCTTGAGGTTCTATTCCTACAGCATATACATTTGTATGCTGATGTCCTCCTTTGGATGAGATGCCTAATAACTATGAACCTGTTTTTCAGCTTGTCATCCATTTTCTATTGCAATATACCAGCTTACCATTTTTTTAATTTAACATAGGCAATTTATTCTTTGACGGCAGCAGGCACTGAATTTGTAGATGAAACACTGAAATATACAAGTGTTGCTGTATAATACAAGTGTTGCTGTATAATACAAGGGATATAATTCAATTATATATTATAATTAATACAATCAGGTAAATCAAATAACTTTTGCATGGCCCTAACGGTGTGCAAGGAGCCTATTGCTTGAAAACAGTTCAAAGGTAAATAACCTGCCACTGGCCAGATGCATTTTCTTTGAATGTGGGTTTCAATGCCGTTTCATTGAATGTGAGTTTCAAAAGTAGAGAAGCTTTAATGCCAAGTCTGTTTTCATTGCAAGACTATTGCTTTGTTTAGGTTTAGTAAATGTCTCAGTGTTTGGGCTATAATGTTTGAAATAAAATTGTAAATTTAAATCCAACTGCCTGTAATCATTGTAGAACTAAAGCATAACACACAGTATGCACACAGATTTTAACAGTGTCTACAGTAAATGGGGAGAAATAGCCAAGTAATGGGACACTGGAATGGCTGTGTGGGCGGGTCTTGGGTGGGTGGACTTGGGCGGGGCTGTGTTGGCAGGGGGCGGGGTGAGCTATGTGGGTGGGGCTCTGGGTTTGCACCCCCCTGCAAAAAATCCTGCAGGCTCCCTTGATAGTAAGGCCCCATTTTTGATTGATTTTTTTCCTTAGTTCACCGAGGCAACAAACAGACTTTCAGAGTATTAAACAACATGTGCTGAATAGCCTGTGACCATATCTCTCAACTGTTCAGATTTTTGTAGAATGTCCAGATTTTCACTTCATAAAATTTGTGATTTTCTAGCAAATCAGAGAGGACTTGAACTCATTAAAAAATGAAATACATTTGTGCGTTTCAGATTTCATTTCCTTCAGAAAATGCACACTAATACAAATCCTGTTATTCTAGCAACTTTCTACATTTAAACTTTACAAGAGCAATATTTAAAACCTGTCTTGTTTTTCAGCCTTTGACCCCATTATTTAAGGCTTTGTCCATATTTCTTGTGTTATGGTCTTGGGCAGTATGCCCCCCTGAATATATTTTCATGAGAAACAGTGACAAAGACATATGTTACTTTTTTCAATGACCAATAAGATACTAGTATTGTAAATTTGGGGGGTATGAGTGAGTCACCTCAACATTGGGGATGCAGGGGAGCCTGTCCCTTCATTACAAAAACACTTACATTTTGGTGAGCTTGATCATCAAAATGTTTAATCTTCCAAGAAAAGATATACTATATCCTTAATTTAAAAATCAAGAAGAAGAATATTCATTAAAATGATGCCTGGATGTGTTGCATTGCTGCATTTTTCTAAGTGTCCTGGCAATCCATTCATTAGTTTCCTGTGTATGGACAAGCACTCAAATGACACCAGAATGAAACATTTCCTCCAGCAACCTCTTCAGCTGCTTGTCTATGTATGCACAAGCACTCAAATTACACTAAAATAAAACATTTCCCCCAGTGACCCTTTAGCCATTTGAGTATGCACAAGCACTAAAATGACATTAAAATGAAACCTTTCCCCCAATGACCCCTTCAGCAGTTTATCCAAGTTTGGACAAACACTTCAATGACACCAAAATGAAACATTTCTGCCAAAGATCCCTTCAGCAGTTTGTCCATGTATGCACAAGCACCAAAATGAAACATTTCCCACAATAAACCCCTTCAGCAGTCTGTCCAAAATAAAACATTTCTCACAGTGACCCCTTCAGCAGTCTGTCCAAATATGCACAAGCACCAAAATGAAACATTTCCATCAACGATCCCTTCAGCAGTTGGTCCAGGTATACACAAGCTCGAAAATTAAACATTTCCCCTAATTACCCCTTCAGCAGTCTGTCCATGCATGCACAAGCACCAAAATGAAATGTTTCTACCAATGATGTGTTCAGCAGTCTATCCAAGTATATATAAGCACCAAAATGAAACATATTCCCCAATGACCCCATCAGTAGTCTGTCCAAGTATGCAGAAGCACCAAAATGAAGCATTTCCCCCAGTGACCGCTTCAGCAGTCTGTCCAAGTATGCACAAGAAGCAACATTAAACATGTTCCCCAGTGATCCCTTTAGCGGTCTGTACAGGTATGCTCAGGCACTAAAATGAAATGTTTTCCCAGTGATCCCTTCAGCAGTCTGTTCAAGTATGCACAAGCACCAAAATGAAACATTGCCCCCAATGACCCCTTCAGCAGTCTGACCAAGTATGCACAAGCTCCAAAATTAAACTTTTCCACCAACAATCCCTCCAGCAGTCTTTCCATGTAGGTACAAGTACCAAATTAAATATTTCCCCAGTTGACCTCCTTTAGCAGTTTGTCCAAGTTTTCAGATGCACCAAAATGTAATTTTTTCCCCCAACGACCCTTTCAGCAGTCTGTCCAAGTTTGCACAAGCATCAAAATGAAACATTCCCTCCTGCAACTAATCACTGAAGGGATTGTTGGGGGGAATGTACAAGAACCATACTAGTACATAATCCTACTTACTTGAGAGACTTGGTCTATTTTTCTTTCCTAGTATCCCTTCCCATACACCAGATGCACCAACTGTGAGTGATTTAGATTTTAAAAAAGCACTACAACAGTTTCCTCACTGTGGGTGCCAGTGACATAACCCATAGACCTCTGTACAGCCAAACACAGGCCAAGATGATGTAAGCCAGGGTGGGATGCACACAGAAGTGTCTCGGATGTCTGTTTAGGATGTACATGTCTCTGTTTCCCTAAAAGGGAAAAATGTATTTGAAAAACTATATATATATATATATATATATATATATATATATATATATACATATACACACACATATATATATATATATATATATATATATATATATATATATATACATATACACACACACACACATATATATATATATATATATATATATATATATATATATATATATATCTATTATTTTATGTTGGCTAATTGTGTCCTGAAAAAGACAGTGCCTGGGGCGAGTGCCCCTTTCACCCCACTCTAGAAAGCAAAAGCCCTAAAATATTTATGGCTCCAGAGATTTCTTGAGAAAGTGTATTGCATTCAGGTTGTTCTTGTTTTGTACACTATCAGTACTAGACTGGTGTTTTTTGTTTGATTTGTTTGGCTTATTAATGAGATGCAGTTGAAGAAAAAGAGATTGCCTGTTGATAATAAATACAAACCAACCTCTGTCCTGGTATTGTGAATGCCATATTCTTTAGCCAAGCTTTTCTGGTCCTGCATTGTAGAGAATTATATTTGAATTTCCTTGAAGTATTCAGAATAAAATAATTTTTCTGAGTAGTACTGGAGGAAAACTTTTTATTTGTTATATTTGACAGTGTTACTCTGACTGCTTATAGCAGCACATTTTAAAAGAGAATCTCTTTGCTTGGGAAAATTTACTGTAAGTCTGAGCCCTTCCTTGTCTTTAATTTGCATTTGTATCTTTTCCACTAGCATTGATGAATATGAGTACAAATGCACAGGAACAGAGTTCCTGTATTTGTTTCACAACAGAAATAAAGCTCCTATATTTCTTTCTGTTGGCATTGTGTGAGTGTGCATGCATGTGTGGCATAGAAGAAGACTAACCACCCAATGATGTGAACATTGGTTGTAGATGATGGTTACATTTGATGTGACACCACATCCCTGTGTGCAAAAATAGGAATTCAGGGGTTGTGGATGGATGGATGGATTTCAAATAAAATTCTTAATTTGGAATCTTAATAGCTGTTTTTAAAACTGTAGCTTTAAACTGAATGCTTATATCATAACATGTGACTTGTCATAGAAGAACAACAATTGCAGTACAGCATTAGAGCACTTTCTGAGTATGTTACTTTCACCCCAACAGGTGTGCTAGCAGATTAAAGTTAAAAGGAAGATATTTAGGTTCATAGGTTAGTACTAGGCTAACTACCCTTGTGGGCCACCTTAAGGCTAGCCAATTGCCCAATGTGGGGATCAAACCCTGCACCTTGTGTCTGTAAGGTAAACACCTTAACCATTACGTCAGCCTCCCATCCCTTTTTTTGTGTGGATCATTCCACGAATCAGGCATTTTTTGCTAATAAGACCTAGCCCATGAAAAATTCAAAGAAAGCAATAATGAGCAGAGCTGCAGACATTTCCACACAAGGAAAGTCTGTATAAATGTAAAAAGAAAGCAAAAGCCATGTACCTGAAATACGCAGAATGATCTGGGTGTAAATGCAAGAGTTTCTGGAAGGCAATTAATAACTTTGCAGGCAGAGGGGAACAGCATATTAAACACAGACTAAATGACAAAATACAAGATGTGTCTGAAGTCAAAATTATATGGAAACATGTTGCCGCATTTTTCAGCTAGCAGTTGTGTTGGAATAATACTGCAGAAGTTTGGAACATGGTAAAAATAGAAGGACTCAAACTATAGTCAAATAGGCAGAGTTCTTATGTAATTTAAGTAGCTGGGTATTTATATGATTACCAGTACTGCTTTCAGCCTTGCAAGGACCTATTGACACCTGTTATACAATGCAGACCATGACCCCCAGCAAGTAAATCACTAACTGCCATTTAAGGAGCCATAGTAACAGTATCACAATCACTGCTATTAAAATGGTTACAAAAGCTGCTTGCACTGACTTATACATAACTCTTCCACGCTGTTGATCATGCCCCTTAACATCTTGATCCTAGGGCAACACTCTCCTTCAGCATGCCATCACTACAGCTTTACCTCTGCAATACATCTTTACTTTCTTTTATCAGGAGTTTATTTTTCTTGAAATATGAAAACAGCCTACAGTATATTATTACCAAAATGTCCATTTAACAAATGGAAATCATTTTAATTCATGTCTATAATAATCTCCCTGTCCAAACATCTTGGAAATGCTGTTGCCAAGCAAATCAAAACTCATATAGCCCTACTAGCTGTTACCAGCATGGATTTGGAAAAGATCATAGTATTTGTAGTGCTTGGCTTTCCTTTTTATAATGGACTGTATTTTGAGAGCTATGGAAAAAGGGGAGTTAACACAGCTTATATTCTTAGATCTAATGAAAGTAGTAATTCTATAGATTGCACAATGCTTATTTCAGAATCAGTATTCCAAATAAATGGCTTAACAAATGCCAGATTAAGATGGGTCAGCAACTATATATAGAATAGAGTATTTAAGGTGGCAAGTAAATATCATTTAGCTACTCATATGTAGTCAAAAAGGGATACCTCAAGTGTCAATTCTTGCACCATTGTTATTCACATTATTCTTAAATAATGCCACCATTAGTTTCAGTGACATCAATTATGCAGATGACATGATCATTTAGGACAGTCAAGAATGTCATACAAAAATAGCACCTGTCTGATAAAGAGTCTTAGATAGATAAACTGGGATAGAAATAAACTTAAAAACAATTGATTTTTTTATACCCCCCAAGAGATTGGCAGACTAAAGTATCATCAGAACATTTCAACAGTCAGAAGATGTCAGTTAGAAGCAGCTGATTTCTATAATTGCTTTGGGGAATAGTTCAGTTTCTCTCAGTACATTGTCAAAGCCATTTTAAGGACATTTCAGTGTATCTTCCAGGCATAAAGCAGACAGTTTTCATATGAGGGAAGCTGAAGCATTACTGGTATATGGGTTATTCCCACTTTAGAATATCCATTACCTACTTTCTTGTGGTATTCTACTCTTTATGTAATGAAAAACAAAGTAAAACATTTAATTTCTTTTTTTTCTGGATTCCCTTACAGGGAGTCTCACTGCATACTGTTATCTGAAAAAAAATCTAATTGTATTTTTAGTTATCTGAAAATTCTTGTCTCTATATTTTTATTTAAGAGATGTTAAATCTAAATTAGTGTTCATCCCTACATATAATTTTAAAGCAAAACTCACGCTTGAGTGCTAGCAACAAACACATCCACCACAGTTGTGAATGGATACCCAAATCTTGGCCCTTTATTGTATTTTATTTATTTTTGACCTTTTCAGTCATGACACAAGCCATGAGGTTGTTACATTTTACAACAAATGAAGTATGAAAGTGAGCAAATCAAAATACAGTGGATGAACACATTTAAAATGGAAGTACAAAGGAAGAGTACAATACAAATGAGTGCTTTGTAGCTTATATGCATTTAATAAATGTATTAAAACATTTACAAATAGTAAAATATTAACATAAACATGAACCACACACATACGCAAACTAATTAGAAATATTTTTACTTGCTTAAAAGGTTGATTTGATGAAAAGCTAGGTAGAGAAAGGTAGTAAGGGTAGATGTTAGTTTACTAAAAGCAGCTGCATTGAGAGTGAAGACATGAGTAGGAAGAGCCTTTCTGAACAGTTGAAGGCAGAGAAGTTCCAGCTCTTTGGGGCTCTGGAGCTAAGGAATGCTGTAACAAGATTGGATTAGGCTCTTTCTATGATGTTTAAGAAGAAGGGAGGCATTTGAATAGTAGTGAAACCAAAAAAGATAAGATCTAAGGGGGTAATGGATGATACTGATGTCTGGTTTGCAGGGAAGAAAGGGACAAGAATCTGTGCTTAGGTGTTTGTAGCGTGGTAATGATGAAGTAAGAGCAACCAATTACTGACATAGCTCTACTGGAGGACAGCAGTGAGCAAATATGTGCACACTGGTTAGATGAAGTTATAAAGTGACAGATACTGTTGAGGGGTTTGTAGTAGATTGGTATTGTTGAGTTACCGACTAGAAGAGCACATTCCAATTTAGGCATCAGCATGCATTTGTCAGTAGCTCTGCAGCATTTTGGAGTGAGATTGGTAATCCGTTTAACAGTGAGTTTGTAAACTCTGTCTAGTTATTTTATTTCTGGCTTCTGTAAATATCCAGCAACCCCAACCATTTCTCTTTCTCTTTCTCATCAGCCAACACACTGCTAAATATCTTCAGTGCTATACCATCTGTACCCGTTTTCCCTAATTTTTAACACAAATTTCTCTACATTCATTCATCTAAGCAAAGTTTGTTAAAGGGAGGTTAACAGGAATAATACAGGTTAAATATAAAGTACCTTACATGGAAAGGTTAAGTAGCCTAACCGGTTTTCTGTCAGCAAAGGGGAAATACTCAAGACAAAACTGTCACCAATGTCTCTAAAGTATAATGTAGGATAGGAAGGGTGGTCATTTAAACATTTCTTAAGTATCAACAACCAACACTGTAGCTCTAATCTATAGCAAGCTAGCTTTGTATGAGCTAAGATGGTGCCAGGAAGCTTTCCAGAGGTCTGTTAAGTAGTCAAATGAAGTATGAATAGAAGTAATAAAGGAAAAAGGTAATTAGGCTATCAAAAAGAGTTAAACAAAGAAGTCAAGTAATGATAGAAGTAGAAAGAAAAGCGAGAGATGGATGGGCGGAGACAGAAGTAGGAGGTGGTAATTTTTATTATGTTGCACAAAAAGGATGTGCTATGTAGGCTTTTACATTGGATGCTAGGTGTTTCACTGTACTGTAAGAAGAGAAGAGAAGTGTAATTTGAGTAGGTTGAGTAGAGTGCAGACTGGGAAGCATGCTCATTATTGTACCCTGCAATACTGAGTCTCAGAACATCAAACAGGGAAGTCATATGCTTCCTGTAGTAAATATTTTGCTTCATCAGAACTGTTTGGGTCATACATTAACTATATTGTGGCGACAAGAGGGAAATTAATTTTTACTTTTGTTTTTTTACCTTTCCCATTAAGTTTGTTCAGTCTCTTAGTACCTATATATGTTCATCATATTGATCACTGTTGCTGTAACCTTAGCTATATGGGTTTTATCCTGCATAGAATATAATAGCAGGCCAGCTTCTAAAGCTCCACGGCACCTTACACATGTCCAAACCAGCCAAAACTTGTCTTTTCAGTCACCTCAGCTCAAGCTTCCTGTCAGTTTGGGCACATGGAAGGTGACCTGAAGCTTTGGAAGCTGGCCAATGTTATATCTTTGCCAGGGTATAACCCATGTAGCTAAGGCCACTGCAGTAGTGATCGTTCAAACATCTTCTGTTATGGTAAGTTTACTTGCCCAAATGTACTTTCAGATGCCATTTGACTTGCTAATGTAGATGTAGGTGCATCAGTATTGGATTGGAGGATGTCTTATATGCTTGACTCAAGTTACCTTCTAGCGGTCTGTATGATACTGAGTATAGTGACAGGGCTTTGAGTTGGTCCATGTAGGACATGTAGTTTACTCCTTGTATCCTTTAAGTGAAGTATCTCTGTAGACATTCCAGTTGTTGCATGTGTCTGGGTAGATACATGCCATAGGAAACATTATACTCAATGATTAGTCTAATGAAGGCTAAGTAAATGGGGATAATGAAATCTCTTGATCTAGAAGCAATCCCTTTGTTTATTATCTGTGAATTATGAAAGGTCTTTCTTATGACAGTGGGCGTATGTTGTTTGAAAGTTAGGTCACCATCCACATACGTCCCCAAATCCCTTACAACTGGGTCATCTCTCAGGGATGTATTATCAATGTGGTAGTTCCCCGGGTAGAAAACTTCCAAAAGGTTATGATGATGCATTTTTTGGCATTATATTCAGCTTATGATACTGGAGCCACTTATTTCTTTGGGACAAACCTTACTGCAGGATGGCTAGGTTATTTAGAGATTCAATAACTGTCCTAGCTTGCACTTTTCTGGAAACTTATTCAGCTGGAGCTCTTTTTTATTGACTTTTACTTCAGAGAAGTTGATGCCAAACTGGAGAGGTCCTAGCACTGAGCCCTGCAGAGGTTCCACTGGTGATTAGTCTGTTTGTGGAGATAGCATCCCTTATTTTGATCTCCTGCATCCTATCTTTGTGCCAGGTGGCAATCTAGTGAGTGACATAGGGGTTTATTCCCAGTTTCTATAACTTTTCTACTATGCCTGAGTAGGGGATTGTGTCAAAAGTTTTAGCCAGTTGGAGGTATGTAGTGTGTATCTCTTTACCTTCATCCATTGCTTTGGTGACCTTTTAAAAAGAAGTCCACACTAGGTTGATTAAGCATGATCTGATCTTGATGAATCCAAACTGAGACAGGTAGAATGTTTTTAGGTTCCCTATACACTTATTGATTAATTCCATGATAAGTCTTTCCATGGCTTCGCATGTGAGGCCTTTCAGACTGTAATTGCCTAGGTCTTATGTAAGTGGAATGACTGTAGGTGTTCTCCATTTGCTTATTACAAAACCTGAATGGCAGCTGATGTTGTGCAGTGTTGTTAGGGGTTTGGCTAAATCATGCTTCATGCTGTTTAAGATATGTCTGGGGTATATCAGGGCCTTTCAATGCTGCATTTTTAGCTTTTGATTGCAATTCTAGGACTTGGTCTTGTGTAATAGCTGGAGTTGAGTTGGTTTAGGGTATATCTTGTGGAACAGATGAAGAGGAGAGAGAGGGTAAAGTCAGAGCTGAATTTATCATCCAATAGGTTCATGATATCTTCAGTCTCAGTGTAGGTAACATCATTCACAATCAGCTCAGCACATTGCTGAATTGTGCTTCTGAGATTATGAACATAACTAAAAAAGGTCTGGGATTGTCTTTGGCTTGGGTGGCTATTTTAGCCTCCAGCTTGGTTTTGGTGGCTCTTATTAAGCTCCTGAGTTGTTTATTTCAAGCACAAGGGCTGTATTAATCTCTGAATTGCTTCTTAATTTGGTCAAGATTCTATTCCTTTCATTGTAAAGCTTGTTGATATTATTATTATTATTATGATATTATTATTATTATTAGCTAACAATGAAAATCCAAGCCATTCAGATTTAGACAAGAAAGGAACCTTTGGAGGCAATTATGTTATGTTTTACAATCAGAACACACCAATGGTTAGAAGCATCATTGCACAACACTGGGACAGGTTTAGTTGTTATTCTGAACTGGAGGTACTACTTAAGAACCCATTAAAATTTACCTACAAAAAGGAAAAACCTTAAGGAGTTATTGGCGAAAGGCCACAAGTTGTTGTATGGAAAAAAAATGGGAACATACAAGTGTGGACGTTGTGCCCAATGCTCTTACATCATAATGGAGAGGGACTATCTGGTCAAAAGTAGTAGTTTTTCCAATTGTAATAGTGAAGGTTTGATTTATTTAGCCCTATGCAAAGAATGTGGTGTGTTCTACATTGGAAAAACTACACGTAAATTGAAAAGAAGAATTTACGAACATCTGAATGCCATCAGAACACATGATGGCAATAACGCCATCTATAAACATACACGTGCATGTCCAAAGGCCAAATGGGGCTTTTTTCTAATAGAGATGGTACACCAAGATGTTGGGGGGGGGGTCCCTGGGAGACCAGAATAGAGGTTAGAGAAGTATTTTGGCAGATACTACTGGAAGCAAATAGGCCTCCTGGTTTGAATGAACACATCTCTATTGCCCCCATCTTGAAAATGAAGGCAACTAAATTATAAGGAGTCCCATTTTATTTCGGGAACACTTCTCTGTTTACATGATGCACTACACACTTTATACATACTTTTTTACATTTCTGCTAAACGCATTTTTCAGGTCCCTTGAATATACTTTCTTTATATATACTCATAAATACCTTTGTACTTAAACATTTTATGCATACTTATAAGTATATATATATATATATATATATATATATATGTTAGGTTGAGATAGGGCGCATTTATGTTTTATTTAACATTGAGATTTTAAGCTGGTCACCACAATACTTGTTATGTTTTACATTTTTTCAGGCTTCTTTCATTTTAGTTTTTTTAATCTACTTTTAAACTTTTATCCATTTAATTTTACCTAATGTTGTACACATAAGTAAACATGTTTTTTAAAATGTTTTTAAAACAGATTTGTTAGTTGTGAATTTGCTCATTTATTTATTTGTATTTCTATTGACATGCTTGCAAAGAAACCTGTAAAGGTTACCGAAAGTGGAGTATTTGCATAAATCTGGGTGTTTCCAGTTGTCAATTTATTATACTATTAAACAATTAAAGTGACTTGTGGGGGATATAAAGGATGTTACAGCTAGTTTTTTTCTTTTCTTTGTTACATGTGAAGAAGCCTTGTGGATGAAAACGCCTTGTGAATATTTGCATTTATGTACTAAATAAACTGCTGGTGCTTCCACTTCGGATTGTGTTTCGTGCTTTGGGTTTGACTACCTCTACTTGGTACTTTTGTGTGCTGCATTGTTGATATTATTGTTCTGCCATGGGGGTTTGTGTTTGGCGTTTGCCCAGTGCTTGCTCCTACAGAGTACAGCTGCATTTGTGCAGATCTCTACATGATAGTGTAGTGTGGTTGCATACATTTTTACATATTCAATTGTCCCGTGGTAGTGGTGCGGCAGTAGCATTGTTGCCTCACAGCAAGATGTTGTCCCGTTCGATTCTCAGCTAGAGCGTCTTCTGTGTGGAGGCATGCGTGAATGGGCGTGCCTTTGTTGAAGGATGTGCGTCAGGGCTGGTAACTCGGCACGTAAAAATCCACTACCAAACATTAGCAGACCGGAGTTCTGTTGTGGCGACCCCTAACTGGGATAAGCCGAAAGACACAACAATGGCATGAACTAGTGTTAGATATTATAAATATAAGGCTGAAATTAATTCTGTTGTAAATATGCTAAAAGAAAAAGCTTGCTTAAATGAAGAAACAGAGTTTAGTAATATGTAATCAGCAACCATACTAAATGACCATGGCTTGGAAAATAAGGAACCTGCTGAATGGACATTTTTCCCTTACAGACTTAAAAACAGGATGTATGCAAGAGCAAAAATGCAAAATCTGCTTTTAAAGACAATGTGTTTCCTTTTTCTGCATTTGGCACAAGAACAGATGTTCTTATACAAAAGACAAAAACAGGATGTTCACACTGTCAGAAAAGCTGATCTCTCATAAAATTCAGCAAAAATGTGACAAGACATTGTTAAACAAGGAAGCTGAAAAATAATATCAAGTCAGCAGTTTGCGTCAGCATCTGCAACAATTAGTACTGTTTCTACAGGATGAGCAATTCTCCAAAATAGAATACTAAGAGGAAATCTATATGTTTATGCATGACTAAAATTGTATATAAAGAGCTGTATGAATCCAGTTATGTTAGGGGTATGGTATGGACACATTTGTCCTGAGGTAAATGTTATCTCTCTCACATCATCTGTACTATATAAGAAGTAAAGTTGGAACAGTACTTTAAGCTGCAACATTAGTCCATTTGGTTTAGTATAAAAACGTATTTTTTACTGCTCTAAAGTTGATGCTGCAAAGTATATTCTCTCATCAGTGTATATTCTGCAAGTTTCTGTATGCAACAGACTGTGAATGCAAATATAACCAGACTTTGAATTTTAGCAGAATCCAGCCAGCAAGACTGAGTGTCTTAAGAAGACTTCAAATCCATCACAGCAAGCAGTAAGCACAATATAATTTTTCAATGGCAAGCTAGCCTGCATTTGAACCTAAAATCTGCATTCAAACACAGGGGGAGTGATGGTAAGCCCTGCAGAGGGTCACTTCAGTCAAATTGTAGTAACTAACATTTGTACGTATGTGTAAATCTTAAACAGAAGTATTCCAGTTTATGCAGCTTGCAGTAGTAAAGTTTTTTTAGACATCTAAAATCCGGAGTGAGACTAGTTCAAGAAAGTCGCAGTGCTGTAAATTCTCCAAGAAAAGGTGGATGTCCACTTGTACAGCAGTCCACTGCCTGTTGTGCTTCACCAGCTTCTCAAGTGACTCTGAAAAATTTCTAGCCATCAGCAACAACAGCCTGATCACCTGTTTTCTTGCTAACTGGTAAGACTTTTTTCTGTGTCACATATTTAGTGTGGATGATGTTAGACAGTTTGTATATTCTTAGACAGTTTGTATATTATTAGACAGTTTGTATGTTATTAGACAGTATGGATATTATTTATAATTCATGCAGGAATAAACCAAACTTTAGTAAATTGCAATGTTGGTATACACAGCACATTAGTAAATGTAAAACCTTATTAGGACAGGTTGATAGTAAGGCATTATGCAAATGTATTACAATATTTGACTGGTATCTCAAAGAAAACCATGTGAAATATGACAAATGTTTATTGTGTGCTTCAACAAAAACTGCATTTTGTGTATTATGCCATAAAATAATATTGCATCATATTGCTAAAAAAATAGACTGTGAAGACAGACCTGTT
Organism: Protopterus annectens; assembly: GCF_019279795.1. Lineage (NCBI taxonomy): Eukaryota > Metazoa > Chordata > Ceratodontiformes > Protopteridae > Protopterus > Protopterus annectens. The sequence continues at coordinate 120,371,661 of NC_056725.1, forward strand.
CATGATAAAGAATTAACTAAGGCTAAAGTGTTTCCATTACATTCAGATGTTAAACAGTTATGTCCTGTCACCACATGTGAGTCAGATCAGTTACCGATAGAACCTCTAGTAGATTTTGTTACAAAGGAATGTAATAAACTTCTAAAAGAGAGACACAATGAGTTCAGGAAACTTAGACAAGTTATACATACATTTTTTCAAAAGTGCATAGGCGTTTCAGATTCAACAGAACAGGCTCCTGAGACATATCAGGCAGATTATAAGGAAATTCTTCAACAGCGGTTGCAGGATAAAAAAAATAAATTAGCTGAACTGACAGAGACTGGGAACTTCCTGCATACACAGTTAATCTGTGCAAAAAATATATTTTATAATATGTTTATGTTTTGAAAATGGTTAAGCATACATGGTAAGATGGTAGGGACAAATCATTTTTAAATGTTTTACTTTCATTCAGTTAAAGCAAGACATTTATCAGTACTACAGTAAAGTAGAGCGTATGACTGCCATTCTTAGCATAGTCAAAAGGTAAACAAAACTGTTCTAGTATATAAATTTAAATAAAAATAGATAATAAGAGTAAAAAGTTAAAGTCACAAGACTGATATGCTTGTATAAAGATATACAGATACAAGACAGACATGCATGTATTTTCTTTTCATCTAAAATACATCTGTTACAATACGCAAGAATAACAGGCAGACAACAGCAAATACAAATAATGTAAATATAAACATATGTAGTTAATTAAGCTAATATCTATTTAGTTTTTTTTTTTTTTTACAATTTTTTATAATTGTATAGTAACACCAAACAGTTAAAGTTCTAAATTTTAAAAAGAAAATCACAGATGGTATTTGTCAAACAGTTTTTGTAAAATTAATGGCAGGACAGTTAAATAGATAAATAAATAAAAAAAATACTGAAATCCACGTAAGCTAATTGTAATGTAGTATGCATGCATAGTTATGCAAATCACAATCACATTAAAGGAAAAATGCCAAAAGAATTAACTATAGTTTACAGAATATAAAATGTGAGCTCAGACCTTCCTAGACTGAATGAATAGTTACAGGAAATGTTGGAAAGATAAGCTAAACAACAAGACTGATTGCCAAATAAGTAGCTTGAGTTTTTCTAAAGCAGCATTGTTATTAAAACATAATTGTTAAAATGTTTACAGGCAACACTATTTGGTAATTGTAATAAAATGTCACAATTGTGCATAGATGTCACTGATAATCTGTTTGCAAGTAAATGTTAAAAGAGAAGAAAAAACTCAGTTGCATCAAGTACAGCCAGCAAATGGGCTAAAGTATACATACAGTTCAAATCAATTGTGTAGGAGGGTGTAAATGCCTACTAGTGGTAATAAACAGCAAAAGCTTTATAAAAAATGATCAAATCAGGCAAAGGTCTATAGTTTAGTAACCTAATAAAATAAATGTATAACCAACGTATTGGGCTGACATACATTCTATTCTCACAGCATAAAACAGATAAACAATAGTGCAATACTACAGGGGGAGGGGTACTTTCTCAGTTTTACACTGACTGTATAAGCAGTACTGCACAAGGGTCTGAAATAAAGCTACAAAAAAATAAACAACAATCGTCTAAAATAAAGCTGCAGAAAATAATATCTCATTCCTTCTTGACAATACTCTTTTAGGGGGAGGAAAAAACAGGTATTAGTGTATAAAAATACTGGTAAACTGGATTAAACCTGACAGGATAAGATATTTTACAAGTTGTTAATAGCTATCATAATGGTTATTATTGTATTGTTTAGTATTAAATTGTATTTACAACCTGTTAAACTGTAAAGCTATACAAGAGATGGTTTAAAAAACAAGAGATGGCTTAAAACTGCTTTATTACAGCTATACAAGAGAGTAAAGATATGTAAAAAACTGAACAAGATTGGTCACTATTTTTAATATGTTTTTGGCAAAACAATGTTGGTATAAAAAAGCATGAATATTTTTAATTGTTGAGTATGTAGTTTAAAATAACAGGACATATGCCTTTGGTGCCAGTTCCATTAGATATTTATAAAGAGACATAAACATTTTCCAAGATTTTGCTTAATATTAATGTTATTAAATGAGTAAGATTAGACTAAATGTACTTTATAGTCTTTGTATGTACAAATGCAGAAGAATTCAGTACAAATGATAGTCTTTGTATGTACAAGTGCAGAAAAATTCACAACAAATGAAATTAATGTCTAGTAATAAATATGTGTAAAAAACATATTAAAAAAAATGGATCCAGGGTACCTACTAGATTGAAATGCATGAACAGCAAACAGTCTGTGTAAATACATACTGTACAGGATACATTGTAATAAGTTCAAAACTAATTTGTCAAGTTGTAATATCACTGGTTTTACCCCAGTTAGAAGAAAATTATATTAAAATATTGTACTCATATACAGCTAATGGACTAATATGTACATAGCATTCTTTAAGCCCAGTTCAGGATTTTACCAAGATGTTAATGAGCAGTTCAGAGACACGAACACAGTGTGATGGTTAAAATGACATTAAAGCTGTATATTTTCAGCAGTGTATAAATGCTTGCAGTAGCACATGGTTATTGTCTCTTATAGTTAATTCAACAGTTGCAAAGAGTTAATGAAACAGTTCTAAGTCATAAATTAAATTCTGCAATTGCAAAAGAATAAATTGATCAAGTTAAAAAAAATAGCATTAAAGCAGACACAGCTCATAATTGATAAAATATTTTCACAGAATGGTCTGCAAAAGAAAAAGTTTTAAATACATTCAGTTTTTGTAGTAATACTTAATATCATTGTATTAACTATGTAAAATTGCATTTTGACTTGTATCAAAAGAAGGCTAGGCTTGTGTCTTAATGTGTTTTCTATATAAAATGTTTTGAGTATGTTTAAAAACAGAGGGAATTGTTAGATATTATGAATATAAGGCTGAAATTAATTCTGTTGTAAATATGCTGAAAGAAAAAGCTTGCTTAAATGCAGAAACAGAGTTTAGTAATATGTAATCAGCAACCATACTAAATGACCATGGCTTGGAAAATAAGGAACCTGCTGAATGGACATTTTTCCCTTATAGACTTAAAAACAGGATGTATGCAAGAGCAAAAATGCAAAATCTGCTTTTAAAGACAATGTGTTTCCTTTTTCTGCATTTGGCACAAGAACAGATGTTCTTATACAAAAGACAAAAAACAGGATGTTCACACTGTCAGAAAAGCTGGTCTCTCATAAAATTCAGCAAAAATGTGACAAGACATTGTTAAACAAGGAAGCTGAAAAATAATATCAAGTCAGCAGTTTGCGTCAGCATCTGCAACAATTAGTACTGTTTCTACAGGATGAGCAATTCTCCAAAATAGAATACTAAGAGGAAATGTATATGTTTATGCATGACTAAAATTGTATATAAAGAGCTGTATGAATCCAGTATGTTAGGGGTATGGTATGGACACATTTGTCCTGAGGTAAAATATTATATCTCCCACATCATCTGTACTATATAAGAAGTAAAGTTGGAACAGTACTTTAAGCTGCAACGTTAGTCCATTTGGTTTATTATAAAAAGTTATTTGTTACTGATGTAAAGTTGATGCTGCAAAGTATATTCTGTCATCAGTGTACATTCTGCAAGTTTCTGTATGTAACAGACTGTGAATGCAAATATAACCAGACTTTGAATTTTAGCAGAATCCAGCCAGCAAGACTGAGTGTCTTAAGAAGACTTCAAATCCATCACAGCAAGCAGTAAGCTCCATATAATTTTTCAACTAGATTTGGTGGTGATTTGAAACTTGCCAGTGTATCACACAGGAGTAGGTAGTTTGTCTCAGAGAAATTTCTAAAGGTATCTTGGGTGAAATAGGTCTCTGGTTTCAATTTTATTTTGAAGCAGATGGCTTTATGGTCAGGCATAATAAGTGGCAGCGATATGAGATGGTGCATGATGGGTCCCTGTCAGTTGACTGAGTTTTCAAGAAACTCAAACTCCATATGGTCGAGACCATATGCTCGAGTTTTTGAAAACTCAAAGCTTTTGAATGGAGATCGCGGTATAGGAAGGATCGGGAAATTTACCCTATTTCTCACTCTAATCCGATCTCGAAGTTGGTATATATAATTTGCAGGGGGGGTGGAGCATGCAGGAGGGCTTGCCCCCCCCTGCAAAAAATGTAAAAAAGGTAGATTTTTGTGTTTTTTTTTGTTTGATGTTCGAGTTTTCGGAAACTCAATTATATGGTCTCTTCGATATTTTTTTTTGAGTTTCTGAATAGTCGATCATCTGACATACACCCGGTGTAAGATGCCACCTTATTAGTAAGGACAAGATCCAAGATGTTGTTTTCCATCGTGGGTACTCTGACTAATTGTTCCAGTGCATTTGTACTGACAAAGTCCAAGAATCTCTGCTTGTGTATTAGCAGTGGTGTAGGTTTCCCAATCTGTAGCTGCATAGTTTACCTAACAAAATGGTATTGGGATTAATACAGAGTGATTCCAGTTCCTGAGATAGTCATTGTGGTTTTCATGGCTCACAGAAGGACTTTTATAGCTAGCTAATATTTGGTGCGGGACCTTTCTGATGACTGTTTAGACACAAAGAAGCTCCAGTGCATCGTTTTGCTTTACCAGCCTTGATATGAGTCTTTGTTTGTAGTGAAGACATTACTAGATGAAAAGATATAGTATAGTTGTGTTAGGTACTCACTATTTTATTTATGTATTATTTGTTAACCAGAGTAGAATGCTGATCCATGTTGTCCATTGTCAGGCTCAGCCCAGGGAATAATAGTAGTAATTCTGAAACAATTATTACAGAGTGTAATGAATATTAAAGATAAATGAATTACAATGCTGAAACATAGTATTATATACAGAAGTTAAGTCACGTAATAAAGGAAAACGTTGCAGCTTGTTAAACGTAAAACACATTTACAAATCATTTATTTACATTATGCACACCTTAAGGTGAAAGTGAAGTGGGAAATGACCGTGATAAGCAACATAATATGGGGATGCAACAGGAATGAAGTACTGAATTAGAATTAGCATACAGGGAGTCATCCCCTGGTAATTGCTTTGCAGTATGTACACAGCAAGGTGTTGCAAGGAGAAGTAATATGAGTCACTGTAACTTGATGCTGTCATGACTACAGCGTTTGCAGGTGGATTCACTGAGTAGAAATTTTCTGAATTGCTGGCAGGATTCTGGGTAGGATGTGATAGATTTAATCTGAAGTTTAAGGCTATAAGAGTAGATATAAGAATTAATTTGGATCTTGTCCTTACTTTATTAACTTCTCTTTTTCTCCCTTTGCATTTGTTGTTTGCAGTATAGTCCAACTGCATTGTTGTGGCATAGATGTAGTGAACTATTAGTTGAGGTTAAGATTACCGTACTGCCAGGTTAAACAACTTGCAGAATTATACATTTCTGTATTCATAAAGTAATGGCTGTTGATATGCTTTAGTGTGTACTTGCTGTTTCTGTGAAGTATTTAAGATACTTTGTAAAGCTGACATAACCAATTAGGAGATGGTTCCAGGCCAAATCAACCTCTAATCTTGCCACATTGCTAGATGCTTGCTTTAATAAGCATGTGATATTTAATGGACAGAGGCTGGAGATTCATACATTATTGTTATCATATAAAAAAACTTATTTGAATTTTTTTCTTCAGAGGTTTAGCTCTGCAAACTGGTGTCATGAGGTTAGTCTGGCACCCTCTGCCTGTCACTGAGTTGTTGCACAACAAAGCAATCCGGAGTCAGGCTGTACTGCTTAGCAAAATACTTATCATGGACCAGTACTCATGCAGGGACTGTAACCCAGGTAATAGTCTTATGGTGAATGCATAAATGGACTGATATATCTGCAGTTACGTCGACTACCAGAAACAGTTGCATCGTTATTGTGTTATAACATTTACAAAGGGCTTTAGGCCCTAATAAATCTAACCAAGTAACAAATGAAAGAAAAGAAATATGTGGTATCAGGATGATGGATATGCTATGGCAAAGCTGTAGTTCTCTAAATGTTTTGAATCAAATTGCCTGATATTTTGCTGCTGAACTGAAATTTCTTTGGACTTATAGCTTCTACATGTAGAGGATATATTTCTTGTTTTCAGTTTATGGCAAATTCAGATCTGTTTTTTTTGGGGGGTAGCACCGATTGTCTTAGCAAACTTGTCTGCCTGTTGAAAGTTTAGAGGATCATCACTCTGATCATTGGAACAGTAAGTCATTAAATGCGAACAGGAGCAATTTATAGTATTTCTGAGGCTGTGGTATCATAGGATATTCCCCCTGTTCCAGGGCATAGCAATATCAGAGTTAGTATATAAAAGCAATAGGGATGCTGTGATAGTGCACACCCTCACATTAAGGTGTGTGTGTGTGTGTGTGTGGTGGGGGGGGGGGGGTGTAATGTTAAGTTTCGCAGTTTAATTTTTTTTTTTTGGTCACATCAAATTTAAATTTTCATAATGCCAGGAATCCCATTAATAAGTACTGTATTTCTGACAAGGACCAAGCAAACTCAAACAAAGGGAAAGGTTAATTGTGTATGTTTATGTATTTTTGACATGAGTTTCCTCTATGCTGCAGGATAATTGAGGGACACTTTTACAGGTGTGTAGAAAAAGGGACATTACAGTGGGCTAGAGTATGCAATGAAATTGTACAAATGCGTGATCATATGCTATAGTGCTGTTCAGGTTCATGTTGGGAATAAAGGGGGCTTGGCTTGCCACTGTCATAAAATTTAGTTTTGCACTCGTCTCTAAATGTTGGTGGAATCATTTATGTCTGTTTCAGTGCATTTTCTTGTCTTTGTAATTATGTCATTTTGTTTGCTGTGGTGTATTATGTTTTACTCTTTTGGCATTGCAAGTAAATAGTGATTTGTTGAATCTAGCTTCTGTTTCTTGTTGTGCAGCACAGAGAAACAAATTACTTGCAAGACACCGATGCACACAAACAAAGATGGCGACTATGTTGTCTCATCTAAGGAAATAGCACAGATGTTGAAATTCTGGTTTACAAAACTGGATAACCATATTAGGCAATAGCAAATGAAAAGCTTGCAATAAAAACTGAACTTTTTCTCAGGTGTAAAACTCACTTTTCAAATATACATTCATACATACATAGGTTCATAGGTTCATAGGTTCATAGGTTCATACTAGGCTATCTGCCCTAGGGCATTTATAAGCCTAGCCAGAGTGTGTGTGGCTTTCACCACCCCTTAGGATGAGAATACTATACCCATTAGTTTGCTGTGCCTCTGTCCAGCAGTGATACAGAGATGATTCCCGGGGTAAACCTACGATCTCCCATCCACTCGTCAAGATTTCTCTTGAACAGAGTCAGTGAGGGGCTCTGCCTCACATGAACTGGGATTCTGTTCCATAGTGTAGGGAGTCTCTGGGTGATGAATCTGTCCCTCCAGCACGTCCTATTTATATCCGTGTTGAGGTTTAAGTCTCTTGCTCGTGGCTCTGGTGGATTTGGATTTTTGAGGTGGAGCATGTCCATTAATTCGGGTTGGACATGGCCTTGTATGTCAGGCACAGATCACCTCTGAGCAGACGGTATGCGACTGAATAGAGCTGGAGTTTCTTCAGTCGGGCATCGTATGACATATGTTTGAGCCCCTTTATCCTTTTGGTGAGGAACTTTTGGGGTCTTTACAACTGCTGCAGGTGTCGGGTAAGGTACATTCCGAATGGGGCATTGTACTCAATCATTGGTCTGATAAGTGAAGAGTACAGGGGTACAATGACCTCTCCTGATCTGGATGTGAATCCCTTCATGATCAGGTGAGCAATGTAGAAGGTCTTCCTAACCACTTTGGCAATGTGAGTGTCAAAAGAGAGGTTACTGTCAACTTGGGTCCCCAGGTCCCTGATAACTTCTTCCGTGTTTAATGGATTACCACCTATGTGGTAATTAGGGTTACCTTGTTTTTCCCAAAGGGTATGACTATATATTTTTTGGCATTTAGCTTAAGGCCATGGCTCTGGCACCAGTTATCCATTTCTATGAGACCTTTCTGGAGGATGTCTGTGTCTGATGGAGTGTCAATTATGGTGCCCAGTTTGCAGTCATCTGCAAATTTTGTCAGCCACAATCCCCTATGTTTGCCTGCACTTCAGAAAAATAAATGCCGAACAAGAGGGGCCCAGGACTGAGCCCTGTGGGACACCGCCGTGACCGGCTTAGAGTCTGACATGGCACCAGCAACTCTAACCCTGTGTGTTCTGTCCTTGAGCCAGTTTGCAACCCATCTTGTGACATATGGGTTTACATCTAAGCTGGTGAGCTTTTCTATGATGCCCGAGTGGGGTATTGTGTCGAATGCTTTTGCTAGGTCAAGGTAGGCTGTGTGAACTGCCTTACCCTCATCAATGGCCTTAGTGACTGTTTCAAAAGTCGACCAAGTTCAAGAGGCAGGATCTGCCCTTGACAAAGCCAAATTGGGTAGGATCCAGTGCCTGTAGGTCCCCAATGTCTTTATTTATGAGTTCCATTATGATCCTCTCCATAGCTTTGCAGACAAGGCTCGTCAAGCTTATGGGGCGGTAATTTCCAGGGTCCGTAGAAGCACCGCCTTTGTGGAGTGGGACGACAGTTGCCGTACGCCATTCTTTGGGCACGATCCTGTAGTAAGGCTAAGATTAAACAGCAGCCTTATGTGTGGGTTTAGTTCCTCATTGAGTTCATGTAGCACACAGCCGGGGACACCGTCTGGTCCCATTGATGCTGTGTTTTTTGCTTTAGAGAGGGCAGCTCTCACCTGGGCATCTGAGATGTTTGGGAGGCTAGACTCTGGTGGGATAGATATTTCTCCTTTGGGGAGGGAGGGAGAAATTTGCACTGAACCTGTCTGCCAGTATGTTGGCAATTTCTGTGGGTTCAGTGATTTTTTATCATTTTGGACTAATTCTGAGCATATCTGGGAGTTTCCACCCAGGTTTCTAACATAGCTAAAGAAGGCTTTAAGATTGTCTTTTGTGTCATTAGCGATTTTTCTCTCAAAGTTGGCCTTGGATGATTTTATGAGTGATCGTAGTTTTTTGCTAGTATTGATCAGAGATGCCTTCCCATTTAGGGATTTTGCTCTGTCATGTAGTAGCTTTCTCCTCTTGTTGTAGAGTTTGTTTATGGCTGGAGTCCACCAGACCGGGCGCCTGCCTTTGGTGGAAAAGGTCTTGATTTTATTAGGGATTGCTTGATCCATACATTCCTGGAGGTGCTCGTAGAAGGCATTTGTAAGGGTTTCAGCAGTGTGGGTTGTGGTTTCCACTGGCTCGGGGGCCTTGAAGGATACCACTCCAGTCTTAAGAAGTGTGAAGTTTGCTTTTGAGAAGTTCTTCACTGTGGTCTTTTTGCTGGGGTGGGGCGGATGTGGATC